>NC_056726.1:143125348-143317848 GCF_019279795.1 Protopterus annectens
AATTCTGAAAAATGTAGTATCATAAGACGTTTCTAAAGAAAGATTCATTCTGCCATGCCAGAATCTAGGAAGGTAATGAACTTTACCTAGCTGTCTAAGTAAGTTAAACAGCAATGGCCAAGTGACATGAGGTAGCTGTGTGGAATCTACAGTAGCACTTTAGTAGGAGATGGGAGGGCACGTTGGGGCTGAGGAAACCAACATCTCCTTTAGATGGGAGAGATTCTAGTTACGTAGGGCTAAGTCAACAAGAGTGATGGGAACAAGATAGTTATAGCATGCGATGTTGGCATCTAGTCTAGCATAAGAAATTTTTGCTTGCTTTTCCAGCCAAGTTAGTGTCTGATACCCCAGGACAAAATATATAACCAAAGCAAGTTGAAACTACATAAATCACTATTTGTAGCCTACACATAGTTAATACGTGCTTCATTCTGCAAATGCATCTAAGACATCTAAGAAGAACATTTTTTCTAACTGCAGAGCAGATGCCTGGTGCTTGTATGTCAGAATATTATCCAAAAATACCCCAAAGGTTCACACCCACTTCAAGTATTCCAACCTATTATTCTATATAAAAAAGCAATGTGAGAAACAGGGAGCATAAGAAAACTAACCAGTAATATAATATCGCTGTTTTGGCTTTATCAAGATTAAGCTTCAACTGAAAAAGGTTTATGAACAAACATTTGTTCCAGTGAGAAAAAACTAACATTGTCATAGAAATGACATTGCATGTTTTTCCTAATCAAAATAATATTCAGTGCTGCATAATGCTCCCTCCCACACTTTTATAGAAGGACTGATTGTTGGTAATTCATGCTAACTATGTCTCCAGTGAGGGTTCAATACCTGCGCAGAGGATATCAAATCAATAACCACATGTAAGTGAAATTTCATCTATAATGGGAGTAATTCTTTGAGGCCAAGTACTTTTTTGGGCCATTGTAATAAACACTGGTCATGAGAACTTGCCAGTGCTAAGTTGTTTTGTTGGCAGAGCATGGAATGCTGTAGGGTGAACATAAAGAACAGGTATAAGAAAGTGAATTAAATAAAGTATTTTCAGAAAGCAAAACGGTGGATCTAGACAAGATGAGGCAGGCACTGACTAGTTTGCCTAAGGATCATAGATTCATAGGTTCATAGGTGTGTACTAGGCTAATGGCCCTGAAGCCTTTACAAGCCTAGCCCAAAAAAATTTCCCAGGCACCGTGCTATCCGATGTTAGTTCACAGTGCCCCTATCCAATAGGACAACTGGAGTGATCTCTGGAGTGAACTTTATGTTACCCATCCACTCATCAAGATTTTTCTTGAAGAGGACCAGCAAGGTACTTTGCTTCACATGAATGGGAAGCTTATTCCAGAATATAGGCAGTCTTTGGGAGATGAACGTATCCCTCTAGCATGTTCTGTTAATTGTGGTAATGAGGTTATGATCTCTGGAGCTTGTGGCATGGGGGGATTGGGATTTCTTTAGGTGAAGCATTTCAACTAGGGCTGGGTCGGACATGGCTTTGTAAGTCAAGCAGAGATCACCTCTAAGTAGACGATAAGAGACTGAGAACAGCTGAAATTTCTTGCATCTGTCCATGTAGGACATGTATTTAAGGCCTAGGATCCTTTTTGTGAGGTACTTTTGTTGCCTCTCCAGCTGTTGTAGGTGTCGGGTCAGGTACATGCCAAATGGGGCGTTATATTCGATGATTGGTCTAATGAAGGATAAGTAGAGAGGGATGATGACATCTTTCTTCCTGGATGTGAAACCTTTGATTATAAGATGTGTTATGTAGAAGGACTTTCTGACCGCAGTGGAAATGTGGTGGTTGAAGGTGAGGTGGCTGTCAACCTGGGTGCTCAGATCTCTTATGGCCCCTTCAGTGTTCAGTGTGCTCCCATCAACATGATAATTCATGGGAATTGATTTTTTTCCAAAGGGGATGATAACACATGTTTTGGCATTATGCTTCAGGCCATGGTTTTGACACCAGTTACTGGTCTCAGAGAGGCCCTTTTGTAAGATGTCTGCATCACTTGGGGAGCTGATAATGACTCCTAGCTTGCAGTCATCAGCAAACGGTCAGCCAGAGTCCTTCTGTGTTGCCCCTGACTTCTGAGAAGTAGATGCCAAACAGGAGAGGGCCCAGGACCAAGCCCTGTGAGACTCCACTAGTGACTGTTAGACAGTCTGAATTGGAATCCGCAACTTTCACTCTGTGGGTCCTGTCTGTGAGCCAATTTGCAACCCACCTAGTGATGCAAGGATTGATACCTAATGTGGTGAATTTATCAATGATACCTGAATGGGGAATGGTATCAAAGGCCTTGGCCAGATCGAGGTAGGCTGTATGCACTGCCTTAATTCCATCCACAGCCTTGGTGACTGCCTTGAAGAAGTCAACCAGGTTCAGCAATCAGGATCTCCACTTGACAAAGCTAAAGTGTGTAGGGTTAAGAGTTTGGAGATTGCCTATATCTTTGTTAAGAAGGTCTATGATGATACGCTGCATAGCTTTGCATACCAATGTGCATATCAATGTGCTATGAAGATATGGCAGGAGGCCTGTCAACTATTAAGATGCACCAGTGTGCCAGTAAAGTCAAATGTTTTCCAAACTTTTCCAGAAGATATCTTCAGATGTACTTTAACATGGTAGCCAAACTAAGATTTTTTTTTTCTGGCAAACCAGACATATATGATGTGATGCCCGTGCCCTGGCCCAGCAATCAAGGAGCCTCAAGCCTCACCACTAACACCAGATAGGGTGCCTCATATATGAGGAAAGGATAACAAATACACACAGTAAAGTGCAATTTTCCTTAAGAGCACACAGAGATCACAGTCAGTTCAGGGCTGGTCACTCCCTTGCTCCCAAGGTCCCCAATAAGACTCCCCACTGGCACAGCTATAGAGTCCAGATCTCAGCCTAGCTGGCAAGCTAACCTCCAATACCCTCTCTGTCCAACCAGTGCTGCATGTCCCTACCAAAGTAGCTGACACACACACACACACTTTGAGATAAGTATATATACAACTTCACAGACAATCCTGGGAAAGGCTGACACAGATTCTCCAGCTGTGCCCCTTTACCCAGACTATACGGTAGTAATTACTGCCACCACCAGCTAATAATTATCAGCTACCCAAAGGCCCTTAAAAGGGTGTCCAATTATTACTGTGCAATATTATTATCCAATAGTAGTGTAACTTAAGCAATCAAGGCTTATTGGAAGGGCTTAGTACAAGATCACTTATAAGCATGCAATGTACTCTCAAGCTTAAAGTATCTCTACATAAACCAGCCACAGTTGAAAGGGTTTAAAAATATTTAATAACAAATACAAAAACACAAGACAATACTACTACACCACAGTGCTATTCAAGAGTTCAGAGATCACACAGAAACTTAAAATAATTCTGCAGTACAGTTCTGACATACAGAAAAACACTTAGTCTAAACATTTCTAATTTCCTAGCTATTGCTACAAGAAAACACACTTCTAAGATAACTTACTTAAGAGAGCATAAGACAGTGCTGAGTTAGATATCCAAGATCAAAAATGCTTACAGTCTCTCTCTGAGCAATAGTTTTTAAAATCACTAACAATAATTTCTGCTGGGCCCTTCCAGATTACATTATTCTCATTTAGTTCCCATTACATAATTTCTTTGACACTTAGCCTGGAGTTCCCAGGCCAACAGGCTACATCATTTAGCAAGCTAACACCTGCTCAGGAAGCTACAACAATAAAAGACATTTCACATGTACACTCTATTGATTATTCCTTAAGTTAAAAAATAAAAAGAATGTGCTAGCTCAGAGAGTCTGACTCTGAGCTCTACAAATCAAAGGATAGATTTGAAATAATTTTAACTACAAAAGAAAGATTTGAAATGCTTGACTTAGTTTTCCTTACAGCAGATAGCAATGTTGCTACAATGCTGAAGTTCAACATTTTAGTATTTTCTTTCGTTTTTGAAACAAGCCTGTACTTTACATTTATATTTACAAATGCCAGAATTATGTATCAAATTCTATTTGGCTAGGCTGGCAGCCTTCACCCTTCCCTACCAGTCATCACACCCCCAAAAACTCAAGCTAGTTTTTCAAGTGACCCTTGATAAACCCCGCTTGATAGGGTTAGATCTATCTGAGTGTAACTCACCCCATTCCCTGTCTTGAGAGCCCATCTGCATTGGCATTGCTAATCTCACTGCGGTGATGCCCTGACATATCATATGCTTGCAATCCCAGGCTCCATCTTAGCAACTTGGCATTTTGCTGACTGGCTCTGTTTAACCATGTTAGAGGGTTGTGATCTGTCAGAACAGTAAATTTTCTTCCATACAGATAAGGCTGAAGTTTCTGCAATGCCCCCACTATGGCTAGACATTCCTTTTCTACAGCTGCATAGCATTCCTCCCTGTGTTGGTGCCTACGACTGAGATAAATCACTGGGTGCTCTTCTCCCTCTGAAGAAATCTGGATAAGTACAGCCCCCACCCCATGGTTCAAAGCAGCAACCTGTACAGCAAATCATTTGCTGTAATCTGGACTGGTTACCATAGGGGGTCCTCCCAAAGCTTCTTTAAGCTTCTAAAATGCCTGTTCACATGCTGTGGTCCACACTACCTTATCTGGCCTGTTTTTCCTTGTCAGGTCTGTGAGGGGAGCAGCTATGGTACTATAACTGGGGACGAACATTCTGTAGTACCCTGGTGTCTCTAAAAATGCCCTCACCTGCATTTTAGTAACAGGTGCAGGCCATGCCTGAATGGCTTCCACTTTGGCAGGTTCTGGCCTTATCTTACCACTCCCCACTCTATGTCCTAGGTAGGAGACCTCTGCCATACCAACCTGACATTTGTTTGGCTTAATGGTCAGCCCTGCCCAACACCTCCCTGACATGTTGAAGGTGCTCTAGCCAGGAATGGCTGTAGATGGCAATATCATCTAGGTACACAAGGGCAAACCCTCCTGCTCCTGCTAGGATATGATCTACCAGCCTCTGAAAAGTCACTGGGACAGACTTCATTCCAAAGGGCATCTTTGTGAACTCATACAAGCCAAAATGAGTCACAAAGGCTGACTTCTCTATAGCACTGGGAGTCAAAGGCACCTGCCAGTAACCCTTGGTAAGATCAATGGTTGTAAGATACTTAGCCCCACCCAGCTGCTCTAGGGCCTCATCTGTCTTAGGTATGGGGTAAGCATCTGACTCTGTGTGACTATTTAATTTCCTGTAATCCATACAGAACCTGGTGCTGCCATCCTTCTTTGGCACCAGCACCAGTGGGGAGGCCCAGGGACTGTTCAACTCTTGAATCACCCCTAGTTCCAACATCTCCTGTACTTCTTCCCTCAGAGTCTGTTTGACTCTCTCAGGCACCATATAAGGGGCCTGCCTAATAGGCCTTTGGGGTCCTGTATCCACCTGGTGCTGCACTAGGTGGGTGCACCCTGGTTTCCCAGTGAACATGTCCCCAAATTCCCACAACACTGCTTGGATTTCTTGAACCTGGATAGGAAATAGCTGCTGGGACATTGCTACCCCTTCCACTGAGGTGTCAGCCAAGCCTCACTGAGGAGATCAGTCCCTAGATCTCCCTCAGACTTCTCCTGCAATCCACTGCAAATGCTCAGCAGAAGGGCCTCCCTATCATAGTAACATTTCATGATGTTAACATGGTACAAGTTGTGCCACTGCCATCTGCCTAGCAGTTCCACCATGTAGTTACCATCACTTACCTTTCCTAACACCTTGTAGGGACCCTCCCAAGCTGCTTGCAGCTTGTTGTGTCTGACAGGAATGAGAGCCATTACCTGCTGCCCCACAGCATACTCTCTAGCTTGAGCATTCCTGTCATACCACACCTTTTTCTGTTGTTGGGCTTCTACCAGGTTCTCCTGGGCCAAGCCCATGAGCTCCCTGAGCCTTGTACTGAGGTTTAGGACATATGCCACAACAGACTCCTTGTGAGACTCACACTCACCTTCCCACTCATCTTGAATTAAATCTAGAGGTCCCCTCACCCTATGCCCATACAGCAACTCAAAGGGTGAAAAACCTGTGGATTCCTGGGGAAACTCTCTGTAAGCAAACAACAGATGGGGCAAATATTTGTCCCACTCCCTCTTAAACTGATCTGCAAATGCCCATAGCATGGACTTGATTGTAGAGTTTAACCTCTCAACAAGACCATTAGTCTGGGGATGGTAGGGGGTGGTCTTCATGTGCTTCACCCCACAGGACTTCCACAGACAAGCCAGCAGGTCTGACAAGAAATTAGCACCTCTGTCAGACAGTATTTCCTTTGGGAAACCTACCCTGCTGAAAATCTCTAACAAAGCATTTGCCACCTTCTCTGCCTCAGTGGAGGACAAAGCCATTGCCTCAGGGTAACGTTTAGCATAATCCACTACCACTAGGATATACTTTTTCCCTGTAGAACTTTGGGTACTCAGAGGACCCACACTATCCATAACTACCCTCTGAAATGGCTCCTCAATCACAGGCAAAGGCATCAAAGGAGTTCTCACCTTGTCTCCTGCCTTGCCTACTTTTTGTCACTGCTCACAGGTCCTGCAGTACCCTGTTACATCTCTGGAAATTCCAGGCCAATAGAAGTTTTGCATAATACACTTCTCTGTTTGTTTTTTTGAAGAAGTTAATGACGATAACGTTGTATTACATGTGGTTTGCGTTTATGTGGCATCTTGTGTATTAAACGGAGCGAGGCTATCCTACTTGGTTCATGGTGGTGTTTTTTCATTTATTTGTTTGTTTTATGCCCATCTGACCTGCAAAGGGAATATCATGGGCTATGGATAGAAGCACTAGACGGTAGGCTCTAGGCACTACCAACTGCTCTCTCACCTTCTAGCCCTCCCTCAGGGGTACACTCTCTGTATAGTGACCCTTTGTTAAGTATACAGATTACCCCTTTCCTTGAGAATCAGGTCCCTCCTTAGCTACCTGCCTCAGGCCTTGCAATGTAGGGTCTGAGAGCTGAGCCTGTCTCAACTCTTTCCTTGTAACCCTTCCCAGCTCCCTTTCCACAGGAAGTCTGGCATCCTCTGACAGTGGTGCCTCACTGTCAGTCTGGGTACTACTACTCACCTCTACCTTTGCAGTTACCCTGTCCAAGGGAACATCAGTAATTACAAGCAGCTCACCTTCATTCTCACTGCTACAGCGTAGCTCCCTCCCTGAAGTAACCACCTCACCAGTCCTGATCAATCAAGGCTTATTGGAAGGGCTTATTACAAGATCACTTATAAGCATACAATGTACTCTCAAGCTTAAATTATCTCTACATAAACCAGCCACAGTTGAAAAGGTTTACAAATATTTAACAACAAAGACAAAAACACAAGACAATACTACTACACCATAGTGCTATTCAAGAGTTCAGAGATCACACAGAAACTTAAAATAATTTTGCAGTACAGTTCTGACATACAGAAAAACAATTAGTCTAAACTTTTCTAATTTCCTAGCTATTGCTACAAGAAAACACACTTCTAAGATAGCTTACTTAAGAGAGCATAAGACAGTGCTAAGTTAGATGTCCAAGATCAAAATGCTTACAGTCTCTCTCTGAGCAATAGTTTTTAAAATCACTAACAAACATTTCTGCTGGGCCCTCCCAGATTACATCATTCTCATTTAGTTTCCATTACATAATTTCTTTGACACTTAGCCTGGAGTTCCCAGGTCAACAGGCTACATAATTTAGCAAGCTGACACCTGCTCAGGAAGCTACAACAATAAAAGGCAATCCACATGTGCACTCTAGTAATTATTCCTTAAGTTAAAACAATAGAAAGAATGTGCTAGCTCAGAGAGTCTGATTCTGAGCTCTACAGATCAAAGGATAGATTTGAAATAATTTTAACTTAAAAAAAAAAGATATGAATGCTTGACTTAGTTTTCTTTACAGCAGATGGCAATGTTGCTACAATCCTGAAGTTCAACATTTTAGTATTTTCTTTCATTTGAGAAACAAGCATGTACTTTCCATTTGTATTTACAAATGCCAGAATTACGTATCAAATTCTATTTGGCTAGGCTGTCTTCACATAAGATATGACAGAATAATAAATGAGGCAGCTGGCTACACATATTTTGGGAGCATAAGTATTTTGGGGGGTATATAGGACAGATATATTTTGGGAGGAGTTATAAAATGCTGCTAAGTGATAGTTCTCAGGAAGTATGTGGAAGGGATACCAAAGCACAACACACAGCAATTATGCTGCCAAAAAAGGGTTATTACAAAATATTGAAAACATTTACTGAAGGTAATTTAAAATAATCTAACTTAACTGGAGAAAAGATTTTGGAATGAGCAGAAAAAGGAGAGATATGTAAATAAATGGATACAGTGACAAGATATATGGATATAGAATATATGTTGTCGGGTATTAACCACTTGTACTGCTAATCTTGCTTTTATGCTCTCCCTTACTTTTCCTGGAAGATCGTGATGCCTCCTGAGGGTAATTGTCCAAATAAACAGCATAGTAAATCAGTGTTATTTCCTGTTTATTATTGCCAAAGATTAATTTTTAAAATGTTGAGATTGCTAGTAGCAAAATTTATACTACATGGAAGTTTTTTCTTCATATATATTTCAAGTGCAAATAGATTATGATGTAAGTTTTTTTCATTCCTTCTTTCCTTTAATTGGATATGGGTTTTACTTATAAGTTGAATGGACTTATAATAAAGTTGTTTAAACCAGTTATTTTTAGATATTCCAATTCGAGTGCCTTGTCAGGCAAGATATGCTTGTGCGGTAGTATATATTTATTTGCTCATCTTATAACCCAGCATGTGTCACTACACATAAGAAACAGCATTTTTTTAATTTTGTGCATGTGTGTGTGTGTGTGTGTGTGTGTATGTATGTGTGTGTGTGTGTGTGTGTGTGTGTGTGTGTGTGTGTGTGTGTGTGTGTGTGTGTGTGTGTGTGTGTGTGAGGGTTTACATATATGTGACTGAATCACTGTTTTTCAAACTGAATCACCATTTACTGAAATTTTAATACCAAAACTGGTGTTTGGAAAAACCCTAAAAACAAAAAAATGTTTTTTTTTTCCAAGGGAGGCAAAGCATGACTAAGCACCCACACTCTCTAAATTATATATACCAACCTTACATTTGCACCAAAGAGGAGAAAAGGGTAAATCCTCTTCAAAAGCGATTTGCCAGTTTGCATAATACAACACATTGTATTTAAACTGATTGCACCAAAATAAAGTGCCTCTCAACCACCAAGGCCTCAACAACTTGTAAATATAGTGTAAGTGTGTGTGTGTGTGTGTGTGTGTGTGTGTGTGTGTGTGTGTGTGTGTGTGTGTGTGTGTGTGTATGTGCTGCACACATTTTGTGTCAGGATATATTCCTGGTATTCTTCAAACACATTTTGCTTACCCTTTTTTGCAATTCAGAATGTTTGGTTTTCCTTATACATTGCCTGAAGTGTACCAGAGAACTGTTTAAATGAAAAATATACATTTTAAATATTTTAAATATTTCGTTTCTATATGCTAATTATTACTTACATTATTATTATGATGACTATGTCAG
Organism: Protopterus annectens; assembly: GCF_019279795.1. Taxonomy (NCBI): domain Eukaryota; kingdom Metazoa; phylum Chordata; order Ceratodontiformes; family Protopteridae; genus Protopterus; species Protopterus annectens. The sequence continues at coordinate 143,134,948 of NC_056726.1, forward strand.
TGCACTCCTTTTCCTTGGAGGTGATATAGCTGATAAAGGTCATGCAGCCAGTTAAGGCTGTGGAAAGCACAGACAGCACTGTGGGACCTTATTACTGTTTTCTGGTATTCAGTAGAGCTCATATTACTGTATAGTATTACTCAAAAAACTCTCTGCTAATTGAGATATGCAACTGTCAAATGTATGAACAAAATCCAGTTATATTAAACTCTTATATTTTTGTGCCATGTCTTCTGGAGTCCCAGTTGAAATGGTTAAAACAAACTGTAAGACAATATGAAATTGCTACACATACTCTGCTGTTAATATAGTGAGTGGACAATAACACAAGTACAATATAACATTTTAGACCTACTTCCTATTACCCAGCCCATTGACTTTGTGGAAAATGCAGGTATTTCAAAAAAACTGCCGTAGGGAAAATTTAATAAAATGAGATATTCAAATTATTTCAAAGGGGAAATGTAGCAGTCCTTCGTCTGAGGTTTCATGATGAATGAGTTACAGCCTGTATGATTCAGTTCAATAAGGCTATCATTTCCCGTCATTTACCTTCTTGACAAGGGTAGCTTTACTGGAGATGAAAAGAAGGGCCTGAGGTTGAGACTGGTTGCCAAATGAAGCAATGCTATTTCACTATTAACCAGAGTTGTGCAGATAAGTATTTCCCATGAATATTTGATAGGCAGTGATTCCCAGAAACCATTCTGGAGTGCAGTATTACTTTGCTTTCATTTACTTACTGTGAATACGTTCTCTTCAATTGCTTTTATGCTTTAGAAATGCTCAGCTATAATCTGCAATGTTTTCCTTTTTTTTTTTTTTGCATTCTTTTAATTTAGTAGCATGCACTTACTGCTTTGATTTATATACGAAAAGATGAAAGAATGGAAATTTCCAGCTACTGGGATTCAGTGTATAATGCATCTGTCAGTGTCCCCTTGACAAACTTGTAATACACAAGCAGTCTTCAAGACACCAATATGCCCAGTGGAAATAAACATTTTTCTCAAGCACCTTCAAATCTCATAAGAAATTATGTTTCTTTTTGAAGTGCTCATCACCGGGACTGAAGAGAAACTGTAAAACTACACATATTTAAACCAAATAAACAACAGTCTTAATACTAGTTTTCCTTTTATGGTGTCTCATCTGAAAACAAACTATTTTTTGCCAGTAGTATATTGCATTCTATTTGTAACACCATGTATCAAAGCCAATATCTTTTAAAGAAAAATTATGGTCATGTTTTTACAGTCAGTCAAATGCTCTGAGCTTCTCATTATCAGAAAGGAAAGTTTCAGTCAATGTGCCAACTGCCAAGGACCAGGATTTCTTTGTTATGTTTCTTCTTCTGCATGCTATGAGACCCAGCAATAACATTCCCATAGAGTTTAGCATTGTGTTCTTATAAATGTACTCACTCTCCATTGAACTGTCTGAATTGCTGTACTTGCTCTCATCAATGTTAGTGGAATTAGAAAAAAACATATTCTTTAAGGATATCTCTAGGGGTGTCCACTAAAGGAGGTTTGAGTAAGGGGAGGGTCTTTCAACATTTCAGTTAGGATTGTTCTGCACTGATTGTGGATTTCTACCTCTATGTTTGAGTGCAGATATATTATCAACCATTCCTGCATATAACATGTCAGAGGGTCCATTCCATTTCAATGGCTCTCTTTAGATTGCCAGGTTTGATTACTCAAGGGGCAGTATTAGAAAATAAATCATCAGCTATCATTACTGAAAAATGTAAAGAATGGAAGCCCTTAGGTAATGTTCACTGGACAGCCCAGTCAGAATGTGGGTGTCATTCACAGAAGCTGCTCTTAATGAGATGGCGAAGTATAGCAATAACCCACGCATGGGTGTGGGTAATGCTGGATTTACCCACGGTTGGCGTGGTTTGGTCCCGAGGGACCAAACAAACCCAACCGTGGGTAAATACAGCATTACCCACAGAGTGGGTTATTGCTATTATATGACATTTTTTAAGAAAAGAAACTATTACTTTTCTTAAATAATGGCATAGTATAATGCCTGTTTACTGCCCTTCCGCAGATGATTGGCATCCGGCAGTTCTGATGTACTGCGGCGCCTGCGCAGTACATCAGAGTTGAGCAAACGGAGAAAGCAAGATCTCCGTTGCTTTTTTTTCGCTATGTTAAATGGGTTTAACATAGCGAGACAATTTTAAAATAAGCAACAGAGATGTCCGTTGCTTATTTTAACTGTCTCGCTATGTTAAACCCATTTAACATAGCTTAAAAAAGCAACGGAGATCTTGCTTTCTCCGTTAAACCTGTTCGCTATGTTAAATGGGTTTAGCATGACAGCTAAAATAAGCAATGGAGATCTCCGTTGCTTATTTTAACTGTCTCGCTATGTTAAACCCATTTAACATAGCAGACAGTGTTTAGTAGAGTTATACTAATGGAAAAAGTCCGGCGACGGACCTTTTTCCATTAGTATAACTTGATTTACAATGTGCACGCTGGCCAATCAGCGTGCACGTTTTCGGGGGGTCATGGTATAATATTTAGTAATGTCCTATCCAGCACTTTTAAACAACGACTGACTCTTGGCCATTTACACTAATTACATCTATCACTAGTGCATGCATAATACTTATGCAGAGGATATTAAATCAGCAAATGCATACAAGTGGCATTTAGAGGCAATTATTTTTCTGGACCATTGCGATAAACAGTGGTAATGTGTAGTTTACTAAAGTTGTTTATTTATGCTGTTGGGAAATCATTGTTTTGCATGATGGTAGCTAGTTATGTGATATTTCACAACTGACTAAAAAACACAGTTGCATCAGACACGATCATTGTACTGGGAAGGCTTGTATTACTTTGAATTGCAGTGAAGTCTGTAGTTATGATGACTAAAGGAGTACAGAGGGTGAAACTTCCTACATGGTTAATGTTGACATTTTGAACTGCAAAAAAGACATGATTTTAATTACTCTGCAGGCATCAGTTTGAGTTTTATTCAGACAATAGACATGCTTGCAGTAATTTTCAGCTAGACTGGCGTACAATCTTAATGAACAACCCTTATCAAATGAATAAAAACGGTGATGGAAGCAACTGCTTATCTTCCATTCATTAATGACTGAATAATGGGATATTTACTCACTTCCAGACTTCAAAGTGAAATTCTTGTGGTCTGGTTCAGTGATTTATATTCCTGTTAACTAGTTAGCTGAACTGTTTGTTGTTTAGTCAGCTTTTTAAAGTTTTCAGGAATTGTACATTTCTAGATATGACTGGACAGTAGACACAACAGAGTAAAACTATGAGTATAAGGAAATTGCAGTCATAAAATCAGAGTCATGCATTAATTCAATTAGCATATTACTGTAAGTGCAATATTATCTCACTGAGTTTGTGCATTGGTAGAAGTAAATTAAAAAACTGTCATCATGCAAGCACAGACAATTCATTCAGAAAAGATAGCATGCACTGAACGTATTGCTAGTATATATATATATATATATATATATATATATATATATATATATATATATATATATATATATATATATATATATACACAGACACACACACACACACATATATATATATATATATATATATATATATATATATATATATATATCTACACACACACGCGCACACACACACACACACACACACACACACACACACACACACACACACACACACACACATATATATATATATATATGGTTCTACCTGAGTTAGTCGACATGCCAGAACACCGACAAGCAAATCGCGAGCCCCAGAAGATCAACAATTCAGAAGACCGATGCGACAGATGAAAACACCGATGCCGAGGATGCCGACATGGGAAAAGGCTGTGTAAGTATGCGGTAGTGACGGACGTTAGGGTGCGAGCAAGGTAAGTGTGGATATTGATGGTCTGTGGGGATAGGGGTGGGTTAAGTGAGTTAGGGTCAGTGCGCGGGTTAGGTAAGTGTGTAGTAGTGATTGTGTTTGGGTTAGGGGCGGGTTAAGTGAGTTAGGGTTAGGAGCGGTCAGGTAAGTGTCTAGTGATTGTGTTTGGGTTAGGGTTAAGTGAGTTAGGGTTAGGGAGTGGGTCAGGTAAGTGTGCGGTAGTGATAGTGTTTGGGTTAGGGGCGGTTTAAGTGAGTTAGGGTTAGGGCGGGTTAGCTGAGTATGCGATAGTGACGGACCTTAGGGTTAGGGTGTGGGTTAGGGTTGTAGATAGTTGTGTATGTGAGGTTTAGTGTGGGTTTGTAGGGATTTTGGTGTGCTTGTGTTGTGTGTGTGGTTTTTGGACAGGGAATGTGTTTTGTTTGTTGATTGTTGTGATTGTGGTGTGTGCAGTGTATGAGGTTTCGTGTTTGTGTACCGTCGGTTATTTCGTTGTCTTGCATGTGGGGTTTTGTGTTTTTGCTCTGTCGGTTATGTGGTTTCGGTGATTGCGTTGTCGGTGTTTTGGAGTTTCGATTATGTCAGGTAGAACCATATATATATATACATATATATATATATATATATATATATATATATATATATATATGTTGAAAACAGTCTCCCAACAACAACGTGCAAATCAAAATCTCTAAATAAATGATCCAGGAAATCAGCCAGGAACGTTGCTGAATGAATTATTTAATACAATAAAACTAAGAATACACGTAAGCGCTTTCACGGTCCAAACCGCTTCATCAGACGTAACAATTAGATAAAACGTTATTACCTTATTTAAAGAGAATTCAAAAATCTTAATTGATCAATTAGATAGTAATTAGATAATACATTGTTCTAAAAGTAACATTGACATCAACACACTAAATTCTATACCATATTTAGTGACAAATACTGTCATAGTTAATAAAACATGATATCTATAATACTAAATTAATAAACAGTGTATTCACAACTTATAAGTATTAAATTTTCCTACAAAACCATTCATATCCAAATAATCACCTCAATGGTCTTTGTTTCAATAAGGGTTTTAAGGAAACACTATCATTGAGGCCACTCTATGCTCCTAAGCGAAAAATCCATTCAAGTTCTGCACATTCTGTGTCATTTGTAATATTACCTAATCTCATACTTACATGTTGTATATATAATATTTGGAAAACAAATGTATGTGTTATCCCCTCACTCTGTATGTGTTTAGCTAGTGCATTATAGCATTCCTTCCTAGCTATGCTATAATTGTGGTCCCTTATTCTTTCCTTAAGTGTACGATTTGTTTTCCCTACATAAAAATATTGACATATTTGACAGTGAGCTACATATACTAGGTTTCTGGAATCACATACATTTGTTTTCCAAATATTATATATACAACATGTAAGTATGAGATTAGGTAATATTACAAATGACACAGAATGTGCAGAACTTGAATGGATTTTTCTCTTAGGAGCGCATAGAGGGAGTGGCCTCAATGCTAGTGTTTCCTTAAAACCCTTATTGAAACAAAGACCATTGAGGTGATTATTTGGATATGAATGGTTTTGTACTAAAATGTAATACTTATAAGTTGTGAATACACTATTTATTAATTTAGTATTATAGATATCATGTTTTATTAACTATGACAGTATTTGTCGCTAAATATGGTATAGAATTTAGTGTGTTGATGTCAATGTTACTTTTAGAACAATGTATTATCTAATTACTATCTAATTAATCAATTAAGATTTTTGAATTCTCTTTAAATAAGGTAATAACGTTTTATCTAATTGTTACGTCTGATGAAGCGGTTTGGACCGTGAAAGCGCTTACGTGTATTCTTAGTTTTATTGTATTAAATAATACATTCAGCAACGTTCCTGGCCGATTTCCTGGATCATTTATTTAGAGATTTTGATTTGCATGTTGTTGTTGGGAGACTGTTTTCAACATATCACTCGTTCTTTGGGTCGCTGTGTTTAAACTATATATATATATATATATATATATATATATATATATATATACATATATATATATATATGTATATATATATATATATATATATATATATATATATATATATATATATATATATTTATATATGTCCACACACACACACACACACACACACACATATGCACACACACACACATATATATATATATATATATATATATATATATATATATATATATATTTATATATATATATATATATATATATATACATATATATATATATATATATATATATATATAAATATATATACACACACACACACACACACACACACACATATATATATATATATATATATATATATATATATATTTACATACACACACACACACATATATATATATATATATATATATATATATATATATATATATATATGCATCCCCTTCAGATGGTCAAACTTTTAAAAGCTCAACTTTCATATGGCCGAGACCATATGATTGAACTTTTAAAAGTTCGAACAGTCTGAATGGGGATCTCCATAGAGTACGGAACTGGAAGATTTCCCTTTACCACAATGTAGTGTGATTTCGGAGTTGCTATATTTAAATAGCTGGGGGTGTGGGAAGTGGAGGGTGGCTTGCCCTCCTGCTAGCACTGTTATGATTTTTTTTTGTTTGTTTTTCACATTTTCGAACATTCAAATATTCGATCATATGGTCTCGGCCATATGAAAGTTGAACATTTGGATGTTCGATTATGTAAAGTAGACCCATTATATATATATATATATATATATATATATATGTGTGTGTGTGTGTATACAGAATCAACATGTTACTGATGCACAAGATACCCATAGTAAATTATACCAACATGTTAAAATCCTCAACTCACATACTGTTAAAACACATTAAAGTAATCACAAAAAAAACATAACTGCTCCTTTTCTGATTTGTGTGAATGAAAAAAATATAATAAAAAAGCATAACAATACCATTAGAAATAGATTGTCTGAATAATAGTAGTGTTATGGAAACATTTTTTCTATGGTAAGGTGCAGGGTTATGATTAGCACACATTATTAAGCTGGTTCTGGAGAGCTGCTCTCTCCTGTACTACTTTACAAATGTGTACTTACCCCAACCATCCCATTACCACTAACCCTAGCCTTACACCATATATGAGAAAAACACTCTGTAAAACATTATAACTATTCAAGACAGGCCCAGACACACACACACACACACACACACACACACACACACACACACACACACACACACACACACACACGCTCACACACATACATACAGTAAAGCTGTCCCCTTATCTAACCCTTAATCAAACCTGGAAATATTCGCACAAAAATACTCCCATACCTAACAACACTAACTCATTTAGCTATGTCTAAAAAATGAGTTGTTAATGCTGATTGTAAATCAACTGTCAACAAAGTATATATATATATATATATATATATATATATATATATATATATATATATGTGTGTGTGTGTATATGTGTATATCTTAATGGAGCTACTTTAATCCATCAAAAGCACACTTCTCTGAATTGCACTTCAGTGATGCCAGTTCAGTGAATGTGCATTTATGTGAAAATGCACTTTTGCGAAACTCACATTAACCAAAAGAAAATAAACAAACAAACAAAAAAAAAACAAATATAGCGCGCACAATTAAAGAGGGGGGCAAGCCCCCACACCGCCACTACTTGTATATACTAACTCCAAGATCACACTACAGTGAAGAAAGGGGCATATTCCCTTACCCTCTCTGTACCGTGATCCATAACAAGTCAGATACAACTTTGTTGACAGTTAATTTACAATGGCGTTCAGCCTACATTCTACCTCTTCACAAAGGAGGCAAAAACACCACTATTTCTAACTTCTGCCCCATCGCCCTACACTCTCCAATATCTAAAATGCTAGAAAAATGTGTCCACCACCAACTTTTGCCTTATCTAATTCACAATCACCTCCTAACACCCACCCAGCACAGCTTCCGTCCTGGCCACAGTACCATAACTGCCTTGCTATCTTTCCTAGAAACTGTCAATCAAGCACGAGACTCCGGACTCATTGTATCCGCAGTACTGCTAGATCTTTCAAAAGCCTTTGAAACCATCTCCCATACGCACCTACTTCATCATCTGACTAACCTCAATCTCTCCCCTAATACTCTATCCTGGTTCTCCAGTTACCTATCTGACAGATCTCAAGCTGTCAAATGGAAGAACTCCTCTTCTTCCTTCTTGCCTACACCTACTGGCGTTCCTCAGGGGTCCATCCTTGGACCCATGCTTTTCAACATCTTTATAAATAACCTTCACACCGTCATCCCTGACACCACGGTCATCCAATATGCAGATGACTCTACCTTGGTCTGTTCCACCCCCAACTTTCCTGAACTTCTGACTAAAACTCAATTAGCCTTTTCCACTATGGAGAACTGGATGCACCAAAACCACCTTTCACTCAACTCCATTAAATCTAAAATACTAATTTTCCTCCCCTCCAAAGTAACCTCCTTGGACAAAAACACTTTCAATGTCCTAAGCCAAACTAACACTGCCATTGAAGTGGTCCCCTCTGCAAAACTCCTTGGCATTACCATAGATGAAAACCTCAAATTTGATCTTCACATACAACAAAACATAAAGAAAACCCACCAAAAGCTAGGTATGCTATATAGGAACAATAATTTTCTCTCCAACTCCTCTAGGCATACCCTGGCAATCACCTACCTCCTACCTTCCCTTCTATATGGAGCCCCTCTTCTAACCAATTTGTCTGCAACTAACACCTCTAAGCTCGAAGCCTGCTATAATAAGATCTCTAAATTTGCCACCAAATCCAAAACATCAACTCACCACTGCCTCAGCCTACAATCTCTGAACTGGTTAGAACTCCCTAACCACCTAGACTATTTGCAACTAACCACCGCTCATAAACTAATATTCTCCCTGATATATGCCCAGCCTTAAAGAACATCCTTCCTCCATACATCCCAAATAGATCACTAAGATCTGAACACCAAAACCTAATCTCCATTCACAAACCCAAACGTCCCGCTGGCCAGCTTCTACTCTCCTTCTCTCTAGGTAAAAAATGGAACTCTCTGCCTCCTTCTCTTAGGACCATACCCAACACTGAATCCTTCAAGACCCAACTTTTCCTACACCTGTCTTCCAAATGGAAATGCTCCTGCTTTCACCCCACATAAATTCTAGGGATTCCCCACTAAGCTCTCCTTACCCCCACTCCAGTATACTCTCATACTTATTCTTATTGCTCCAAAAAAAACAGAACTAGCAGACTTTATTTGACTCCAAGCATGTAAATATTGTAATCATCAAAAAAAAAAAAAAAAAAAATGTTTTCCGTTGTTAAACTGTCTCATAATGTATATAACACTTTGCAGTTCTTGAATATATGAATCCTACTCTTGTATTTCACTTTATAACCTTTGATTGTATTTTGCAACCTTTATTGTATTGTATTGCTCATGGAGCTTTTCTCCCCAGGCTTCCACTGAAAATGGGCACTTCTTGGCCCAGTGGACTTCCCCGGTAATCAAACTGATAATAAATAATAAATAAAATAAATAAATAAAAGATACACCAGCAATTGCTCTTCTGTGATGTGGGTTATGCGAAAGTGCATTTTCATGCAAATGCACTTTTGCTGAACTGGAGTCGCTGCAGTGCAATTTGGAGAAGTGTGCTTTTGATGGATCAAAGTAGATATATATACATATATATATATATATATATATATATATATATATATATATATAGCTGCATGTCAAAACAGTAAATGCTCATCTGAATGTTTTTTGCAGCTGTAAATAAGAGCAAATGTTCTTTTTGATGGAGTTTCAGTAAGCTGACTTTTGTATGAGATTGCTCTGCAACAAGGTTAGGGAATTTGCCTTTACCACACTGTTGTGCAATCTCAGAAGTGGTCTATATAAGTATCAAGGGGTGTGAGGATGCAGGTGGGCTTGCCCCTGCAAAAAAAAAAAATTGTTAAATTGTTGTTTCAGTCATTTTAGATTTAGTCTAAAATTATTCTTTTTTCTTAACTTACTCGATGTTTGTATATATACACACACATATATATATATATATATATATATATATATATATATATATATATATATATATATATATATATATATAGCTATATATAACACACACACACATATCACATATACATATTATTTGTCCTTACCCCACTGTTGTGCAATCTCAGAGATGGTTTATATCATTACCTGGGTGAGCTTTTCTCCCTGCAAAAACAAAAGTAAAAAAAAAATAAGACTAAAAACAGTCATTTTTTGTTGTTTTAGTCATTTTAGATTCGGTATTAAATGATCGTTCTCTCTTAGTTCACTCTTCTGAGTGTCTGATGAGGCACATATATACATATATATATATATATATATATATATATATATATATATATATATATATAGGTAGATATCTATAGATATAGATATTTATATCTATACCTATCTAACTAGCTATATCTTATATATAAATGGTTATATATTGCATACACACACACACACTCACACAGACCACATATACATATCTATTGACAGAAAGAGATATATTTGAATAGGTTTGCTTCATTTCACTGGAAACACACTTCACTGAAACTCATTTCTTTGAAAACTCATTTCACTGAAAATCATCTGCCTGAGCACAATTCACTGAAAACTCATTTGACTGAAACTCATTTCCTTGAAAGGTATATGCCCTGTTCCCCACTGTAGTGTGATCCTGGAGTTAGTATATATAGTAAGGGTGTGTGTGGGGGCCACAGCCTCCCACATTGTGGGGTGTGGGGGTGTAGCCCCCCACCTATTTTAAATGTTGGAAACCATAGACATGGATACTTACAAGTTGAATGAATACCTCTTTCCAGAAGATAATATACACCCAAATGTGTGGGGGGCTGTGTGGTCAGTATGCAACTAAGCTAGGATCATACTACAGTGGGGTAAAGGGTATATACACTGCCACTACTATATTCGGATGAAATGAAATGTGTTATACTGTGTTTTTGGCAATTTGGGCTTTCAGCGATGACAATGAAGTGATTGAGTTCATTTGTTTGAATTGCATTGTACTTTTGACAATCTGAATGTGTGATTAGGACAGTTGACTAAAGTATTTTCCCATTTATGACAATCAGGTATGTGACTTTTAACTATTGGTCTTTCAACCATTTGATAGTAAACCTACATATATATATATAAAACTCATATATGAAACTCATTTCCTTGAAAGGTATATGCCCTGTTCCCCACTGTAGTGCGATCCTGGAGTTAGTATATATAGTAAGGGTGTGTGTGGGGGCCACAGCCTCCCACATTGTGGGGTGTGGGGGCGTAGCCCCCCACCTATTTTAAATGTTGGAAACCATAGACATGGATACTTAAAAGTTGAATGAATACCTCTTTCCAGAAGATGATATGCACCCAAATATGTGGGGGGCTGTGCGGTCAGTATGCAAATAAGCTAGGATCATACTACAGTGGGGTAAAGGGCATATACACTGCCACTACTATATTCGGATGAAATGAAATGTGTTATACTGCGTTTTTGGCAATTTGGGCTTTCAGCGATGACAATGAAGTGATTGAGTTCATTTATTTGAATTGCATTGTACTTTTGACAATCTGAATGTGTGATTAGGACAGTTGACTAAAGGATTTTCCCATTTATGACAATCAGGTATGTGACTTTTAACTATTGGCCTTTCAACCATTTGATAGTAAACCTACATATATATATATATATATATATATATATATATATATATATATATATGGCCCTCTTAACTTGGTTGAAAGTGCAAATTGTTAACAGCTTTCCTGCCTGCCAGTCGGGTCAAAAGGAAAACTGTCAGTAGTGTTGCAAGATCCCTACATAACTATGGCTGGGGAATTTGCCCTTTCCCCAATATTTTGTAATGTTGGTGATGGATGAGACAATCATACATATGTATATGGATATATGTGCATGTGTGTGTGTGTGTATGCGTGTGTGTTTGTGGTGTGTGTGTATATATATATATATATATATATATATATATAGATATAGATAGATATCTATTTAAATGTTGACAGTGCTTAAGGAGACAAGACATCGACAACACTAATGACACTGAGCTGAGTGGAGGAAGAGCACTGACCACAACTCTGATCTCTGATATATAACAATAAGTATCCTGTTTTTGATTATTTTTACTAGTTATTGCCTATTCTAGCCATTTATAGCACTTTGTATTGTCTACTGAGTACTTTTAATTGTATTTTATTGCTACAAATTAATCTGCATGGTTGTACTAAGATTGTTGGCCTTTCAGGGCCTGATAAGTAAGGATTTTACTGTCACACTGTTTGTAAAGCTTTTTTAGCTAGTTTCACTGTGTAAAAGGTATTAACTAGAAATTTTCTCCATTTGTTAAGTATCTGTTTGTTTGTTCTGATTTCCTGCCAAGGAGTGTATCATATAACTGATTTGTTTGCAGTTAAAAGCATTCTCTAGAGTCTCCTAAAATGCTTGGTGGCTTTGCAGTTGCTCACCCCTACTGTAAATTTGATCCAGGACACTCCTCCCAGTCTAGTGTCATTAGCTCATTCTACCTAATAAAGAGAGAACATTTAAGAGGTAAACCCACTTAGTTTCTTAACTATGAATTTATCTTTTGTTCCTCCTTTCTCCCAATCCACTTAAAAAAAAACACTTTGCTAGAATCTACCATTGCTAGAATCTCCTTGTGTTCTGACTGAGTGTGCTTCTCAAGAGCTGCTAAGTATATTTTTTGGCACTTTTTAACTGTTCAGAGTTCTTAATTTTTGCTTGACTGACTTATTTATATATTTCTGGCATTGTTTGCTGATACTCTAAATGCCTCCATCTTCATTTTTTTCCTAATTTACTGCCTTCTGCACTTGTTTTTAGTCATTTTTTTAATTTAATTTCATGTATTTAAATTGTATTTGCTTTAATATTGCTACACACTCAAGTGTGCTAGCTTGCACTGCATTTGAATTGTTTTTACTGCTGTTTTAGTTGCTTTTCTGTAAAAAAAAAAAAAAAAAGTTTGAAGCTTGTTTCCTGCTCTTCCTGTAGCTTGTCTAGTCAAGCTGTATCCAGGACTGTTTGTAGCTTCTGAGACCCACCCAAGCCTTTTTGTGTTGCAGGGAAGCCTTCTAGCTTATCAGTGGGAGTGGTAAGCACTAGGTAGATGATCTACTACAAGCTGAGTGGTTTCTGGTCCAGAAATTGTAGTTTATTGGCTGTTTGGGCAGTTTTTTTCATCCCTTTCAACTTTCTGGTTGAAAAGCCTATGTTTGCAAGGGTTTGCGCTTGCCTACTCAGTACATCAGAGCTGTGGGCAAAAGCAACTGAGAAAGCAAGATCTCTGTTGCTTTTTAAAAACTGTTTCGCTATGTTAAATGAGGTTAACACAGCAAGACAGCTTTAAAAAAAGCAACAGAGAATATCCGTTGCTTTTTTAAAGCTGTCTTGCTATGTTAAACCCATTTAACATAGCGAGACAGTTTTGAAAAATGCAACGGAGAAAGCAAGATCTCCGTTGCTTTTTAAAAACTGTTTTGCTATGTTAAATGAGTTTAACATAGAGAGAGACAGCTTTAAAAAAGCAACGGAGAATATCTGTTGCTTTTTTAAAGCTGTCTGGCTATGTTAAACCCATTTAACATAGCGATACAGTTTTGAAAAAAGCAACGGAGAAAGCAAGATCTCCGCTGCTTTTTAAAAACTGTTTTGCTATGTTAAATGAGTTTAACATAGCGAGACAGCTTTAAAAAAAGCAACGGAGAATCTCTGTTGCTTTTTTAAAGCTGTCTCGCTATGTTAAACTCATTTAACATAGCAAGACAGTGTGAAGCAATATAGATCTTGCATTCTCCGTTGCTGTAAAAAAAAGAGTTATAGTAATGGAATAAGTCCAGACGACCAGACCTTTTTCCATTACTATAACTCTGATTTACAATGTGCACGCTGACCAATCAGTGTGCACGTTTTTGAATATTTAATGGGGGGTCATTGTATAATAGTTTTTATATACACAGCACTTCTGTAAAAATCAAAACATGCATAGAAGTTTTACATATACATGTAATTAAGCAGCAAAATGATAATCATTGTTTTGTTAAGCAGCTAATAAAGAAGATTTGTTAAAAGTCTGTCAGCAGACCAGAAGGCTGTGAAGTTTTTGGGAATTAAGATTATAAGAGGATAGGGAAAATGCAGATATAAATCAATTATGAAGGTAATTTTAAAAATACACAGAAAGGTGTGTAATCACTGGGAAATGAGTTTTAATAGAACAGAATGAAGAGCATGTATTAAAACTGAAAGCAAATGTGAAAAATAAAGCATGAAGTTAAAATGTTTCATAAGAGTTAAATCTTTATTGATAAATGACGTTTGTCCAGGGACATCTTCAGGTGAGGAGTTAGAGAGAATTAGTAGTGGGAATTAAGAGGGCAGGGGATGTAAGGTGGGGGGGTGAAAGGGTTAAGTGGGAATGATGGATGATTGGCCGGAAATAAGGTAAGGGTAGAGAGAGACTTAGTGGGTTTTATGTAACTTGCTACCCACCCTCTCTCCCTCTTTTGGTAGAATAGTAGGGGATGGTGGTTATTTTATATGTCTGTGTAGGGTGGAGAAGAGGGGCAAGCTTACCCTATTCTGTTCCCCCTTTGGTGTTGGATGTTCTTTTCAATGAAATGAGAAAGGAAAGTGAGCAGTTGGACGCTTGATAAATAAATTAAGTGAGTGGAGGTAAAGACGCTGTTTATTTGGTTGGATGTTTAATTCAGTAAATGGTAAATGAATCTGAGTGATGGGACACTGCTTCATAAGTAAATAAGCAAGTGGAGGTAAGGACTCAGCTTGTTTGGTTGGACGGGTAATTCAATAAATGGTAAATGAAGTGAGGGATGGGACACTGCTTGTAAGTAAATAAGCGAGTGGTGGTAAGGCCGCTGCTTATTGGGTCAAGGCGAGCGAGGCACACTGCCCTAGTTAACAGTTACATGGATGTTTATGCTGTGATTAGTATCAACTATACTATGTACATGTTGTGATTAATAAATAATATTGGTTAATGAAGTTATGTTTTTGGAAGTTTAATAAAGGTCATCAAAAGTCATTGGGGTGATCTGTGGTAATTGAAGGAGACCAGGACAACAGAGAAGCAAAATACAAGCAACAGTAGAAGTTAAAAGTCCAGTATAGTGAATCTGCAAAGGAAGGCTGTAAAGGACATAAATTTCTATTAAAGTGGGTCTTGAATTTTTCTTTTTTTCTTTTTTTTTCCTTTTTCTGAAAATAGTAAACTTATTACTTTTTTATGAATTCTGACTCTTTCAACTATAGGATGTATTTCTTGATTGAATAAAGAGTACCTAGAATAGTGAATTTTTATTTTTCAAAGGGAGCAAAATGTGTCATTTAGTAGTTTGTAGGTCAGAGAGTTTTAGAGAAATGTCTCTTGCTATGACAAGAAGCCAGTTTACTTTATTAATGTTAGTGCACTAGTGGTCATGTTATGAATCAAGCAAATAAGTCCATGTATTTCATTTTCAGTCCTTTCCAAACTGGAGGTATTGTGAAAGAAGTTAAGTGCAAAGACTGGGAGCATGTATTCAAGTTTGGATATCAAAACATTTAGGATATAGCTTGTCTGATTCCCCTTGTTAGGAAACTGGAGATTTTTCAGAAATGTGTAGTTGACTAAGAACTTTTTGCACTTGGGCTTCAGGATGTGAGAAATAATACAGAGTTTGGTCAACTGCAAGTTCTAAATGTCATTTCCCTGCCACTAAAAGAAAGAGTTTGCTTTAAAGAGCAGTAATAGGCAAGGAATGGGTGCTAGTGAATCGTTCTAAAGAGCTGAACAGCATGAGCAAGGACGTTTGTAGAGTAATAGTAAGCTTGGTTATGAAACATTAACACCATCAGAAGCTAAAGTATTCTCATAGGAACATGTTTAATTGCTGATGGTCATTGTTGTTAATTTGACACCCTGACCACGTATACAAAAACTGGAAAAAAGAGGGTTGATGCCAATGTTGCTGTTTAATTTCTGATGCCATGTGTAGTTATTAATAGTGATGTCATTTGTATAAAGAATAATATTCAGACTGAGAAGGTCAAATAGGTTGTTTATAAATAATGAATACAAGAGAGACTCAAAAATGGAGCTTTGAGGAATTCCTTTAGTAAAGTGACTAGATTTTGATTGAACATTTTGAAATAACAGTAAAGAATATATTGTTTAATTTATTATAAAACCATCTAGTTATTTTGCTGGAGAAACAATAATCAGAAACATTTGTTTAAACATAATGAGCAAACAACAGTGTCTCCACAGCTTTCTTAGATAAGTAAGTAGGCCCTGTTCTGTTTGAAATAATGTGATTTGTGGGAGAATAAATGGCTTAAATTGTACTGTATTTAGCCCCAAAATTGTGTTTCTTATTGCTCCCAATATTCCAAGATTCAAAGTATTGATTTATTTGCTTACATATATTTTTCATAAGATTTTTTGAAATGGGACAATTATTAACAGTGGGTCATAAATCATAGTAGAAGATGGTAAAAAGCATCATTAGGAATAAGATACCCTTACCTGCCAAGATCACAGTAGGATATACCCCCAAAAAATACCCAAATGGCATAATGATTAGTAAAACCCCCCACTGTCATATTTTATCAATGGCTCAGGAAAAAAATTGTCAGCAAACATCCCTACTAGTTGGTGCAGTGGTGCAGCAACTAGCATTGTTGCCTCACCACAACAGGTTATCTGGTTTGATTCTCAGCTGAGGTGCCTTCTATACACAGTCTGCATGTCCTCCCTGCATTCATGTGGGTTTCCTCCAGATGCTCCAGTCTCCACCAACATTCCAAAGACATGCATCTGGAGAGTTTCTCCCAGGGTCCCTGCTAAAAATGGTTTCTGTCCCAGTCAGACTTTCCCAGTAAACATATGTTAAATAAATAAATGTAAGCATGTAGCTTTTGTTGTCCCATACTGCATACAGTTTCTATATAACGTAGCTTGTAAAATTTTCCATTTTGATCATCAAAAGTCACAGTTGAAGTCACTTACATGGATGATATCCATCTTAATCAATAAAAAGGCCTGTACATCTTCAAAAATTGTAACACAGTGAGAATAATCTGTTGGAGCATATACGGTAATAAGGTAAAAAACAAATTTGACAGTACATGAAACTGCAGCACTACCCATCTACTAGGTCTTTTGACTCAAACATCCAATAATTCATCAACCGGGGTTACTGAGCAAAACAGGAATACCAGAACATGGTAGTAGTCCTAAACGTGCATCTTATTAGCCAATAACAGCTCAAACAGTACCCATTTTACCTTAAGAAGTGAGCAAACTAATAATGTCATGAGAAAGACTTGTGCACCATTTGTAAATGAGAAGGCAACAAGTGTTACTAATCAAACTGTTAATATTAACAGAATATTTAAATGCTAGCCATTTCCCTTGCTTTTAAAATTTTCCACATTTGTCTTAATTTCTTTTTATTTTCTCTACTACTATACAAATACTGACCTCTTATTGTACTGTATACCTGTCTCATTCTATCTAAGGTATCATCTTGCTCTTTCTCTAACCTTAAAGCATCATACATATTGTCAGTGGAAAATTGATTTGGAACAGTCAGTGTTCCATTTTTACGATTATCAGGTAAACTGCAAGAAACTGAATCTTTGTCTAAATCCTGCAAATATGAATATGTTCCTCCGAAACTAAAAAAGCTGTAGTAGTAAGGAGATAACAGGAGACAAGGATCTTGCAGGAGGAACTCCTGGCTGACTATGACCAATACAGCAAGGTGGCCAAAACATACTGTCAGATCAGCATCTGTATGACATTTAGAACAAAAACAGCATAACTGTTATTGTATACCCCTTCTCAACAAAATGAGTACAATGCTACAGTGAGTGGATACTAATTAAGTGGCCCAATTGCCCTTAAAAAATAAAGCATGGGTGTGTGTGGCCAAGTTGGTGACCAGTTAACAGCACTGTTTTTTAGCTCTGCTTCATTTTAACTTCTCTGACAGGATTTTTACTAAAGAGCTCAAAAACGTGATGGATTTATAGTTGAACAGCTGCTGAAAGATTTACGACAAAAAAAAAAACAATTTTGAAACTTTTTTAATTGATTTTTCCTGTCAAGAAAACTAGAAAGGACTAATTGTCTCAGAATGAGCCATTCTAAGCCTATTGTATAGGATAGTACAATGAAAATAGACATACAGGCTATATTAAGTGACATCAATGAGTTATCTGTAAAGATAGATAAATTAGAGGCAAAATGGACAATTCCAGAGGAATGTAAAAAGCAAGTTGAAGTGCTGAGTGAATCCCTTAAACAACAATCACAGATCTTGAGTATAGAAGAGGCAATGTCTGAATTTGATGGAAGATTACTCGAAAATGAGAATAACACTGAATTTCTTCTGAAACAAAACAACTTATTCTGGGATAAAATAGAAGACTTAGGGAACAGACCTAGAAGGAATAACATCAGGATTTATGTGATTCCTGAAAAAGAAGAGGGAGACAGTATGATTCAATTCCTTAATACCTGGCAGCCTAAGACTTTGAATCTGCCTAAAGCTTTTTCCTTTGGCATTGGCAGGGCATATAGATCACGTTCCAACTCATCTTTAAAAAAAAAAACATCTTCACCAAGGTCAATGATTGTAAGATTTTTCTCAAGTCAAGATAAGAATTTAGTCTTATAAGCAACATAGACTTATTGTTCAGTTAAAATGCTATAATGTTTCCAATGACTATTCAAAATTAGTGATGTCAAAGAGAAAAAACGTGTGCCAATTTTTAAAAGCTTAAAGAAAATCAATATTAAAGCACAAATCTTGTTTCCAGCAAAATAAGGATTCACCTTCCAGAAGGAAAGAAGATTTTTAACAACTTCGAAGATCTAATGGACTTTATACAGAAAAGTAAAATCCTAGAAAAAACAGAAGAAATGGACTGTAATCTCTCAACTTCTTTGGAGAGAAATGTAGCGAGAGATAGTTGGTTAATAAAAGACAAAAACAGTAAAAACTGAAGGACAAATGAAAATCAATGTATTTCATGATTATAAATTGTTATTAATTTAAAGAAGTACTTCATTACTTATGAATAGGTACAGACTATTACTTTTTATAAGGTAAATAATTTATTTCCCTACTTCAAATGGTTACTAGTTTCATTTCTAAAATGTTAGAGTTTGATTATTTTCACTATATATGAAATGAAAACCACTTATTTTCATTTAGAGATTAAAAGGTTAATCTATTCATTTTATTAAAAGATAATGATTATTATGATGAAACTTATGTTAGGTGGCACACTTTCTAATATCTTGGGATAGTTGAGTAATGTCCTACTAAATATAATACAAGATAACAACAAATGACACTAAAGAGGCAAGTTAAGTTACATTCTGGGTTCTTAAAATGGTTCTGATAGTTACTTGACATGCAATAGCACCCAGGAAAGAGATGCTATGTTACAAACAAAATATAAAAAATATAGATTCATACATATATAAAAGTTATCATTGGAATGATATCAAATAATTAGAGTAGCATTCACACTTCTAAAATTTAAACCTGGATCACACATCACTGTCATTTTTTTAATGCAAGTGTATATGCTATGTCTCCTTTAAAAATGACAGTCTGTTTTATATTAAACATCTCATACAAATAGTACTTAATGAATTATTAAATGTTGTTTCTTTAAATACAATAACTTTTTAGTGGTTAAAGTCTTTGAAATGTTTTTTGTTGTTTTTTTTAGTGGTTTGGATGGGTTTGAGGGATTGATGTGCAATGCAGAGATGGCTTTAATTCACTTGTGAGCATTTCATGTGAATTATAGCTGATGGACTGTTCATTTTCAAGTTCTTATCATGACAACCAGCTTGAAATGACTTAGAGTCATGAGCACTTCTGTGATGCTGCGGGAATTCTGAACATTCTAAGAACTGTCCATGTTACTTCTTCCTCTCTAAAGGTAAATAGTCATAATATTTTTAATCATATGCTAAGATGTCAAAAAATACAAGTTAAATAATAAGCAAAAGACAGTAAATTGCATTCTTAACCACTGTCAGTTATTTCATAGTTCTGAATGCTTGCTACATGCAATAGCTCCCAGGAAAGTTATGCTCTGTTATAAACAAAGAATAAATCAGATTATTTCTTACATATATAAAAGTCATTACTGGAATGTTATCAAATAATTAGAGTAACATTCACATTTCTACAAGTTAAACCTGGATCACACATTACTGTCATTCTTTTAATGTAAGTTTATATGCTATGTCTCCTTTAAAAAATGACAGTCTGCTTTATATTAAACGTCTCATGCAAACAGTGCCTACTGAATCATTAACTATTATTTCTTTAAATACAATAGCTTTTTAGTGGTTAACATACTTTGCAATGTTTTGTTGGTTTGTTTTTAGTGGTTTAGAAGGGTTTGAGGGATTGATGTATAATGTAGACATGGCTTGGATTCACTCGTGAATGTTTTTGTGTGAATTGTAGCTGATAAATTGTTCATTTACAAGCCCTTGTCATGAGGACCAGCTTGAAGCTGCAGGAGCTCTGAAAATTCTAAGAACTGTGTAGATTACTTCTTCCTGTCTAAAAGTAAATAATCATAATATTTGGAATCATATGCTAGGATGTTAATGAATACAAGTTTGATAATAAGCAAAAAACAGTGAATTGCATTCTAAGCCACTGTCAGTTATTAAATAGTTCTGAACACTTGCAGTATATCAAAAGGATAGTTTATATACCAGCCATATAGAAAGACACTTCTGATAAAAATTTAGAATTGTGCTTCTCTCTTATTGTCTCTTTTTAACAATAACAAAACTTAACATCTCAGGACAATTTATTATGGAAACTTTGAATCTTAAAATGGAATATTTTTCAGATGTTTTTTCAGCTAGTAATAGACATAACATTTAAGGAAAAATTAGACTGAGTCTAACAGTTGTACTAGATTAAAGAGTGTGAAATATAGAAGGGTAAATATAAATTTTCGATTAAATGGTATTCTACACTAGGATTATAGCTAAAATATAAAATCTTGGAATGTAGTAATAGTACAAGGCATAGTTTACAAACAGAAAGAGATCAGAATAAGTAAATACGTATATAGTTAAAGAATATAAATATGTCCAGAAGGGTGGAACATTGGCATAGTGGTTAAGGTGTTCACCTAATAAACACAAGGTGCCATGTTTGATTCTTACATGGGGAAATTGGCAGGACTTGAAATGCCCCACAAGGGCAGTTATCCTAGTACTAATTAATGAACTTATGATCCTATGAATAACTTTACACATAGTAAATAAGATAGAAAAATATACATCATCTGAACTATAAATTAATAAATATGAAAATAACAACTGACTTCAATTCTATAGTAGACTAGGGAGATAATGTGAGGTAACAGGGAAAGATGACTATAGAGATATTCAGCTAGGTCAACTTATAATAAACAATATGAACATGTGTTTAACTTTTCTTTTTTATAATAGATCACTGAAGGGCTTTTTTAAAGTTGATACATACTAAAAATCTGAAACAGTTTAGTATGAATCAGAAGCTTGAGCTAAGCGTTGTTAGTCTAAAGGAGAGTTTGAGAGGTAGTTTGTTCATCTTTTTTAACAAACTGGGAATACATTATTCCATGGAAGAATGTTTTAGGGTTATATCATTAGGTACATTTTTATTAGTTTCAAAAGTTTTGTCCATAGCTGAAGATTTCATATCGTTATACATCAAGTATAGGGTCTATATTACCAACTCAAATGAACTGAAATGCGAATACTATTTCATTGACACATATGTGTCGAATGCACGGTTAAGCAAATGGCTACATCACCAGGCCAACAACACATGACACACCAGTACAAACATTATAAACTGGAGGGCTTTACCCCTACACCCCCAATGTGGGGGGGGTTGTGCCGCCCACACCCCTTCTAACTAAGTATACTAAATCCAAGATTGCACTACAGTGGGGAAAAGGGCAAATTCACATCGGCCAACTGATTTTTTTTCCCCTAGGAAAAAATTGGTGTTGTGGCTGTTCACTTACCTGTGCATTTGGCACATATGTGTTGATGAAATGGTATTCGCTTTTCAGTTCGTTTGAGTTGGTAATATAGACGCAAGTATATAATACGTTTTCTACATAAATGTGATTTCATTATACCTGTTGTTTTTTTTCTCTTATATAAATGTCTGATTTTAAATGCATATCTATTAATATTAAAGGATTGAATAATCCAGTAAAGAGGGGGAGTCTGTTAAAATACTTGCAATTACATAAAGCTCAAACAGTAGTTTTACAGGAAACACATTTACCTAATAAAGATATAAATAAACTTTCATTAAAGAATTATTTGATTTTAGCAGGTTCTGGCTTTCGAGATAAAAGAAGAGGCACCCACATTTATGAAAGAACTCACTAGTAATGTCTGAAGTAAAATATGCCTATGTTGATAAAGATATGCATTAATCATTGTTATAATGGAGTGGAACAGAAAACTATATACATAGTTAAACTCTTACTGGATTCCAGGGGTTGCAGCTAAAGATGCAAAACTATATAAACAGTATAGCCTACTACATGAAAGGTGAAGTCATAATGGCTGGTGATTTTAATTGTATTTTATCTGCAAAGATTCCACTTCAGATAGACAGCTGGGAATCACATCTTCAGCCAAACACTAAACAGATTTTATAAATCTAATGAATTTAAAGGATATATATATATATATAAGCCAAGAAAAACAAACTCACTTCAATTTACCCATTATTTATATAGATATGGTTCACAAACAAATATTGATAAATGTTTTGTTCAAACAATTTGTTATCACATATCACAGAAGTTTTAATAGTTTCACGTCCATTATTGGCTATAATGCTAAAATCTTTAATATTAGTTTAAAAATGACAATTTAATACATCACAGGGGATAACCTGCCTACATTATTAAAATAAAATGATTCATGAATTGGTGTGTTAAAGAAATCAGAACTTTACTAAAAATAAACATGAATCGTGAAGTATCTGACATTGTCCTGTGGAATTCACTGAAGGCTTACTTAAATGGAAGAGTTACAAGCTGGTATATTAGTAAAAGAACAAAATGGGACAAATAATTGAGCACACTACAGGTCAAAATAGACATACTAAAGTTAATCTAAAACCAAATGACATTATCAGTCAGTCTGAACTTAAAAACTTAAATACAAAATATGTTGAAATTCTCAATCATAAAGTTTCAATAAACCTAGAAATACTTAAACTTAAATTATGTGCTGGTGGGAAACTCACTTTTTGGTTTCACTTCCTTCTTTTACATTTGTTACATTTTACGGTAGATACATATATGATTTATTTCATTTTTCTACCTGGCATGGGAGTTGGAATGATTTTGAAGTCTTTGCCAGTAAATTAAATAACAATGTTAGTCACTTAAAGTTTGAGATGGGGTCCATTGGTACCTTGATTACTTTTTTGGATATACAGCTTTCTATAGACTTTGTTTCTAAAAAGTTTGTTAATACTATTTTAGGAAGGGAACTTTCAGTAATAATTACTTACATTATACTAGTTACTATCCCCCTTTTATGAAGTTTAATATTTTTAGGGGTCAAGTGATTTGGTTAAGTCATATTATCAGTAATAGTACCTTATTTTTAGAAGAGGTTAAGTTATTAATTGATATGTTTTGTGAGAGAATGTACCCAAAAAGTACATTGTTAGAAATTTCTAAGGAAGTGATCAATCTTAGAGATGACATATTTCAACCTATTCTTCTTGCTGGGTTTACACCAAAGGTTAACATCTGTAGTGAAGGTAGTGATAAAAGCTGACCTTTCCAAACCTTTTGAGTATTGAAGGAGATTTGGTTAGAGCTATCATTAAGGGGAACTGAAAAGTGATTTTGGGTAACCAAGACCTTACCAAGAGTATTGGTTCAGAACCCAATTTTATTTTTAAAAAGACTCAGAATTTAACATTTTTATTAGAACATCTTAAGGACAATGGTAATGGATTTGATAAAGGGCTTGATGGTATGTTCCCATGCAATAGTTGTAAGTTTTGTATGTTCATTTACCCTAACAGTCAGTATTGTTTTAGACACATTCATTTTACTTTTGAGGCTAAAGGTAGGCACAATTGCAAGAGTGAGGGACTGGTTTATTTGACCTTGTGTTGTGGTTGTCCAAGTTTTTATATTTTTTATTTTATTTTTATTTTTTATTTATCATTTGTTGACCGGGAAAGTCCGACTAGGTTCCACAGAGCCTGTTTTCAGCGGAGGCCCAGGGAGAAAATGCTCCAGATGCATGTCTTTGGAATGTGGGAGGAAACCGGAGTACCCGGAGGAAACCCACGCGAACACAGGGAGAACATGCTAACTCCACACAGAAGGCACCCCAGCTGAGAATCAAACCGGAGAACCTCTTGCTGTGAGGTGACAATGTTAACCACTGCACCACTGTGCCGCCCATCTTGGCAAGACCACTAGGAAGTGAAGTTGTAGGATTAATGAACATGTTAGAGCAATCAAAAATAAAGATACAAACAATGCTCTTGCTAGACATAGTATGATCTGCCCTGATTTTTGAAAATGTTATTTCTTAGTGGTCCAGGGAGTTGATCCCAAGTCCTTCATTAGCCAGTACAATAATTATCTTCATTATTCAGAGGTAAAGTGGAAAGTGTTTTTGCATGACGACATGGCGCCAGGTTTAAATAAAACTATTTCAGTTATAAGTTTGTTAAAATATCAATGTATTTCATTTTTTAGTATTTGTGTGTTTCAAAGTTATTAACATATGCATTTAAAATTTAAAGATTTTTAATATTTTGGAATTTTTTAGCAATTGGTTGGCTTGTTTATGATGTCATTTGTTTGAGAAAATTTAAATTAGTGCATTTGTTTGAGAAAATTTAAATTAGTGTTGTGTTCTGTGATTTTGTTCTGATGAAGTTCTTTAATTAAAAGAACGGAAGTGCTCATCATTTTATTTGTTTCACTCATTAATGGTTTTAGTGTGATAGCACCATTACGGATTGGTTAAAGGGCTTTTTTATTTCTAAGTTTTGTATATTGCCCTTTTGGCTATGCTTTTTTGTATATTCAATAAACCCTTTAAGCTTGGATAAACTTGCTCTTAGATCAAAGAAAATGAATAAACTTAATCATAATCAAAGAAATTATAACACATATAAATAATAAAAAAGAGAGAAGAAAAGATAATAAAGATGTTCTTGAGGGATTTAAAATATTTTATGAAAATATAAATAATTATACAAATAACCTAGAAAATAATGATATACTTGAAGCTTTTCTAAGGGAAAATATAAATAATAAAATAACAAGTGAACAAATAAAAAATGATAGACCATTCATGACAGAAATAAAAAAAATCAAATAAAAAAGTTAAAAAATAATAAGACACTGGGCTTAGATAGTCTTATACCAGAGCTATATAAAATACTACTAGATAATGCAGTTAAATATTAGATAAGGTCTACAGAGAAATAAAAACAACTGCTGAAGTCCCGCATAATGATAATATTCCTGTATATCACCTATTTTAAAACAAGATAAGGATCCTATAAAGTGCTCATCATACAGACCCATTTCACTTTTAAATGTGGACTACAAGATGCTCATGGCCATTGTAGCTAACAGAAGTAATCCACTTTTACATAAACTAATTAACAATGATGAAAATGGGTTTATTTTAAATAGCCAAGTACAGGACAATATAATAAGAATACATACATTAATAGACTATGCAAATAAAAATTAAAAAACTTTCTGTCATTATTCTTGACTCAGTTAATTGGCTGTACCTATTTAAAACACTTAGTGTATAATTTCTCACCTGAGCTGATTGCATTAATTTCTAGATTGTATAATAACTCATGTGCTTATGTTAAAATAGGTTATTTTCTTTCTAATTCCTTTAAATTACAAAAAGACACAAAACAAGGCTGTCAGTTATCACCTTTACTTTTAGCATTAGCTGTAGAAACCTTTGCTAATAGTTTCATATCCAGTAAGAATATTAATGGTATCAACATAGAAGACTTCAAACTAAAGACTCAACTTTTTGCTGATGATATTTTACTAACAATAGGAAATGCAGAAAATTCATTATAACATATAATTAATTCTATGAGTCAATTTGAAGAAATCATGATCTTAATATTTAATCAATCATAATAAAACAAGTACATTATTAATTAATAAAAACTTAAAACAATCATACAAAAATATTTTAACAACCAAATGAAATACCTTGGTATAAACATTGTGTCTAATAGCAAAAAATGATAAAAACAAACTTTCAACAGGTTGTTGATAACATTTTAAATTTAGTCACAAATTGGAAAAAAATTTTCTTTATCATAGAGCAATTAATGTTTAGTAAGGTAGTAATTGTCCCGAAAATATTGTCTTACAATCGTTATTGTTGTCTCCGCCAAAAAAAAAATGATGAAGAAGATAAATAATGTTCTAGTTAATTTTTTTGACATCCTATTAAACCAAGAGTTTCCTTTGATTGACACAGAAGAGTTTGTGATAATGGTGGAATAGGATTCCCTGATATTCAATTGTATGCTACTTCAACAATTGTAAAAGTTATAGCATTGTGGATAAATTAATCTTATGGTTCAAAATGGAAACAGATACATCAATAAATATTATTAGTAAATAATAAATATATCACAACCAGTCATAAACAAATAGTCCCTCATAGTTTTATCTGGTTATTAAAAAAGATGTTTGTATAAATGGAATTACACCCTCTTCTCAAATTCTCTATTAATATAACATAATGTCCTCTTTCCAAAAGTTCACATATTCTAACCATTGTATTGACTTAATATTTTCTGTGTTTCCAATTGTATATACAAATGACTGCTTAGAAACTCAGAACTTCACCAAAATGCTAATACTGAAACAACAAAGTAACTTAGTTTATTTGCATCAGTTCTTAAATGGTACTGATATACACACTGTTGGAAATTTAAGGTCCAAATGCAATCAAGATTCTGACAATTGGTTGATTTTACAAATATTTAGAGACCTTTGTGAACACAGAGATTAATAAGATATTTAACCTAGATAAGAAACTGTTCTCAACATTACTGGAATTCTTAATAATATCAATAATACAATGAACAATAAATCCAATTTATCATAAATTTACAAAATTCTTAAGTTAGATTTCACATATTTAGACAATTATTATGGGAACTACTCATTAAAAGTTGATAGTGAAGACTTCTCTGAAAAATACAAGAAAATAATGTTAAAATCTACAGATAACACTATATTTTCATTATATCAGAAAAAAATCACTTGAAAATTCTTATACAGAGCTTTTGTTACTCCAACAAAATTGCATTTTTGTATATATCAAATAGAATTAAATGCTGGAGATATGATTCTGAAATAATAGCTGATTGGACAAATATGGTATATGAATGGGAAGTTGTTGCCCATTTTTGGAAAGAAATTAATAACTTAATTCAAGCTCTATGGTCAGATAGATACAATATTTCTAAAGCTTCAGTTTTATTTAATGATCCAGTTCCTGAGATAATTCCAAGAACCCAAGTGCCTCTTCTTTGGTCTATTCTGGCTATAGACATACATTTCAGACTAAACATGTTTCCAGGGCAGAACATCAATAGCTGCATTAAATAAATCAGCAAACTATCATGATAAGGCCTGCATCTTGAGTAATATCAACATACATCTTTGTCCATAAATGAATACTACAATAAATGTCAGCAACTCAAAATCCTAACAGCTGTATTATACTCATTCCACAAAATATACCTTTCCAGTTTAATGTCCAAAAGGGTAGATAAATGAAGCATAGGCTGACTGAGTCTTCTAGAAAACATTGATGCCTAGGAAACCATCCCAGCAGTCTCCAAAACATAAGTAATATTTCTGTTTTGGCCATCCTTCTGGAACAGAGGTGCAGGCAAAACTCTTTAAGCAGATAAATGGCCCATATCTGCTTCCTTGTACATCCATATTCTCTGCAGAAAAACTTCCTGAAGCAAATGTTAATAGAAGAATATGAGCATTTTTGATCTGAAAGAGCATGATAGTCAGCTGCAACTGCACTGGCAGGCTCTTTCTCATTAAGCACTTATACCAGTTTTACAATAAATAAACCACCAAAAGTAACAACTGTAACAAAAACAAAGTCCAAGCCAGTAAAAACTTTAGCAGACACAGCAGTCTCCATAATATTAGGTAAGTACAATTGTGTAAGTTGCACTTGCCATAACCGTAGATGTTCATATGATCACTGCTGCAGTAACCTTAGCTATATGGGTTATATCCTATTAAAGTTATAACAGCCAGCCAGATTTCAAAGCATCAGGGTATTTTCCACACCCTCAAACTGTCAAGCAGCTCAATATGAGATATCTAATAGACAAGTTTGGGTGCAAAGCCCTTTGGAGCTTTCCTGACATCAGAGAGAATGAGACTGAGCCCTGAAAGGACAATGCTAGGAATAATGAAAAATAAATGTCCATAAAAACACACCAAAAAAACAAGAAGGATGGAAGGAGGGAGCAACTACTGTGGCAGTGATAATTTGAACATATACTGTTATTGTAAGTTCAACTTACATAACTGTACTATGCTCTTCATATTGATCACTGATGCCGTAGCCTTAGCTATGTTGGTAGATTACCATAGCTAACTACATTTGGGAGGTGGAAGAAGGGTTCAGGAACCTCTGGAGAATGGTCTTCACAAAATTTGATCTAGACTTAGAGAAGGAATCAAGCTTATATTGCTTTGTAAAAGTATGTGCAAAGGACAAAGTAGCAGCTTCTAGAACACTTCTTAAATCCAACCCTTTCCACAAAGCCATAGATTAAGCCAATGCTTTGTAGAGTAGGCCTTGACACTGCCTGGAATACATTTGTCATAGTAATTATAACAAAAGCTAATGGCTTTAGCTAAGCATTTAGAAATAGTTTGTTTTGACACAGGTTGTCCCTTCTTCTTACCTTTACAAGAAATGAACAATTGGTCAGAAGAGCTGAAAGCTTTAGTTCTGTCAAGATAATACCTGAGCTGGCTGTGGACACCCAAGGTATGGAGTAGCCTTTCTCCCTCATTTTTAGGTTCAGGAAACAAAATGGGAGATGGATAGTTTAGCATAAAGTAAACTCAGATGTCACTTTAGACATAAAAGAAGGATTATGTCTCAAAGAAAACCTATTCCTATGAAAGATAAGGTCGAGTTGCCTCATCAGAAGCACTTGCAACTCAAATACACTTTGTGCATAGGTCAGAGCAATCATTAAACCTTTTTCCATGTTAAGAACTTCAAGTCAGCCAGATCAGATTATTCAAATGGAACAAGTGTTAGTTTCTCTAACACAAAATTAAAATTCCAAGGAGATGCTACCAGTTTACTTAGATGCCTCTTATGCAGATTCCCTTTCAAAGACATTTTGACATGAGACTGCCTTGAAAGAGGAGAATCCATGGGTAGACATGCTAAAATGGCAGACAAATGAACCTTGATAGAGGAATACGAAAGGCCATAGATAGTAATTCACACAAATACTGTAAAACCAGAGAACAAATAGCCCTGAATGGGTGCTGGTTATGTTGTTGGTACAAACTAGAAAATATTTTTCCATTTGCTAATACATTCTTTTCTAGTTCCAGGCTTTCTTGTCTCCATTGGTACCTGCTCACATTCATAGGTTCATAGGTTATAGGCCCTTGTGGGCCATTTTAAGCCTAGCCAGTTGTCCCAGCTTTTCAGATCCCAGTACTGAGGCTTGTTAGAAGGGAAATGTTATGGTGGAGACAACAGATACCTTTAAATCCAGGTCTCTCCTTCTCCCTTTCTGTCTTCTTGAAATGTTTTTTTTTTAAGCCTGCCCTCAGAAAACGGATTCCTAAAAGGAACTAAGACCCTGTCATCCAGGCAGTAAATTGAAGATGATTGATGTCAGGGTACATCAAACACCCTTGTTCAGGTCTGTGTAGATCCATTCTATGAAGAAGCTTTGGATAATTGCTCCTAGCCATTTCCAAAAGAAGGGAGAACCAAGTTTGCTTGGACCAGAAGGGATTCAACACAATGATATTAGGAAATGACTTTTGAATCCTCAAAAGCACCTTAAATATTAGTGGAAAGAATGGAAATGTACAGGGATCATTCCTGTCCAAAGAAAAGTAAAGTCATCTGTCTTCCAGACCTTCTAGTATTGAGTCCTGGAATAGAATTTTGCCAGTTGATTGTTCAGAAAGCAGGCAAAGAGGTCTACTTAAGGAACTTGCCACAGATGGATCAAATTTGGAAGACCCCCTAATGTAGTTTCCATTTGTGAGGGTTTGCCCTGGTCCTGCTTAGCTTGTTTGCCACACAATTTTGCTCTGACAACATGTAGAATGCTGGTAGACTGAAACTGTGCAGTGAAGCTATATCTCAAGCTAACATGGCTATTCTGCAAAAGGGGTATGACCTGCTTTCCCCTTGCATGTCGATGCACCAGATAACAGTGGTATTGTTTGCAACCAATAGAAGAGGTCCCAGGGGGAACAAAGATGGTCCAGAGAGTTGAATGTTTTGATCAGGTCAAGTATCTCCTTGATATTTAAAATAAAAAACAATGGGCAACAAGTTGCCTCCATCTTCTTAGATGTGTCCAAGGCTTTCAACACTGTATCTCATCAGAAGCTCCTCAATATGCTAGCGTCATTAAACCTATATGTCTCTTCTCTTACATGGTTCCATAGCTATCTCACAGACTGAAATGGCAAAATGACCATTCATCACATCTACCCGTCTCATTTGGTGTCCCTCAGGGATCACTCTTACGTCCACTTCCTTTTACAATATTCACCAATAATCTACACACAGCAAGCAGCCAGGCTACCACAATCCAATACACAGATGATTCAGCAATTATCTGTGCTGCTCCCTCCCTGCCACAACTTCAGGCAATAACTCAAAAATCTTTCTCTGACATAGAATACTACCTCTCTGAACAGAAATTAATTCTAAACCCCAGCAAAACTAAACTTATTTTCTGAGCTAACAAAAAGCCCATCAATCAAGCAATGCCTTTCACAATTTACTCAGCCAACAACACCAAAATTGATCCTGTCCCACAAAGTAAACTACTAGGAGTCACCATAGACATTTACCTCAGATATGACAAGTATATCGTACCAGTCATTAAAAAGACCCATATCAAACTCAGGTCACTCTATCGAGCCAAACAATTTCTTACCCTCCCCACCAGACACAAACCATTGGTAGAACCCATCTTCTCTCCACCTTGCTATATGCAGCTCCAATCTTTACTAACTTAAAAAATGAACCTTGCCAAGATGGAAGCATGCTATAATAAAATAGCCAAATTTGCTACTAACTCCTCATATATAACTCACCACTGTACAACTTTCCAGCAACTAAATTGGCTTGAACTTCCAACCTATCTTCATGAAATTACCACTGCTCATACCATCACTACCAAACCTGATAAGTGCCCAGGTCTCCAAAATCTAATTGAGCCATACTCAAACCTCAGAACTCTAAGATCCACCAATAAATCCCTATTAAAGATCACAAAATCTAATAACAGCTACAGAGATTCCCTATATTCCTTCCAAATCTCAAACGTTTGGAACTCCATCCCCCAAAATATCCTTGATATCACAAACTTAACAAAATTCAAACAACTCTTCAAGACACACTTTACTAACGACTGGCACTGCTCATGTTCCTCCCCTGGCTAATCTTAAGTATCAGCTCTCATCTTGTACTTTCTATACTTGCATACCTAGTGTTCTTTGGCCAAACAATGCTGGAACTAACATCTACCTGATACACAAATGTCTTTTTGTATTTGTATTTATAATTTGTATTTTGCATTTAGGTGCTATAGCAAAATCTTAGCTATTAAGTCAACATTGTATATTATTTATTAGTGAACAGCTATATTTTGTGTTTATTAACCATTGTTTATTATTGTATTCTTGTACTGTAATGTCTACATCATGTGGCTTGTATATTTCACTGTACTGTCATTTCATTGTGGAGTTTTTCTTCTCGGGCTTCTGCTGAAAATGGGTACCTAGCTCAGTCGGACTATCCCAGTGAACAAATATAACATAAATAAATAAATAAATTAAATGTATATGTTTGTATCTATCCATGGTGTTTCACGCCCCCTGCACTGTATACCTCCTGAAACTGTTCACCATGCAAAGTCCATAGCATCTGTGGTGGTTGACTGGTTTGAAGCATGGAGGGAGAAAGGGAGACATGCATTTAAGAATATATGTTGTCTCTTCCAAAACATTTCCCTTCTAACAAACCCCAGTCCTAGGATCTGAAAAGATAAAGGATGTTGATGCTGGGACCAAAGAGAATACAGATACCACTGTATCTTTCTTGTGTGGACTCTTGTCGGGATTATCATGAGAATCATGGATGCCATGAGACCCAAAGTTTTGAGGTGCTCCCTCTTAGTGATCAAAGTGTGAATATAAAACCTGAGAAATAGATCTATATAAAGATCTATTTTTTTTTTTTATATGGAGGAGAAGCTCTTTGAACTGAAGTGTTTAGTTGGCATCCCAGAAACACAATCCTGTGTGACAGAGTCAAGAAAGTCTTTTGAATGTTCTGTTGGAATTCTTTCTTGTGCAAGAGATTTCTCACCTGAGAAGAGACTCTTGACATTTTGAAAGAGAGTCTGCAAAGATACGCAAGTCATCCAAATATGGAAAAATGTGGATACCCTGTAGCCTGCACTGAGCTATAGTTGGAGCTAGGGACTTTGTGAACACTCCTGGTGCAATGAATAGTCCAGAGGGTAAAGCAGAGAAGTGAGAACTGATAATGTGAGCCACATGCACAAACCCTTAAGACATACCTGAGCTATGGATGAATAGGGATGTGATGGATGAATAGGGATGCGATGATAAGTATCTTTTAAGTCTATGGTTACCAGGGAACTCAAAAAAGGAAGATGTAACATCATTTTCAATTTGGGCATTATCGCAACCAGGTTTAGGAAAGAAATATCCACAATTGGTCTCTAAGCAGTTTCTTTTTTTTTTTGGCATTAAAAGTCCTTGAATGAAACTCATTCCCCATCTGGGAAGGAGGAACTGCATCCATCACTCCTTGGGACAGAACATGATGAAGAATAGCAGGAAACAAAACAGTCTTTTCTGCAGGATGAGGAAAGACCCCTGGAAAGGTGGAATTTCCTCCCGTTGCCATCTGTAACCCCACTGAATGATTTTCAGAATCCATTTGTCTGAAACAATCTGTAACCAAAGAGAAAAATGTAGATTCAGACCTTCTGGAAGAGAATAGGGGCCAGGGTGGGAAGGGATCATAAGTTTTCTTAAACAGTCATTCAGACTTATGACTGTCCTTGGTTTTGGGAGGTTCGAGACTTTTTTGGAACCCCCTTGCTATCTCTTCTTAAATGCCAGTTTAAATTAATTCTGTTTAGACTGTTTATTCTGTTTTTTTGTTAAGACTGCATAATGAGAAAGAAAATCTTTTTGACAATTTGGAAAAGGAGGGCTGAAAATAATAGAGATTCCCTGGATCAGCTTGTCCCCTTTCATCACACTTTTTGATCACCTCTGCAGCAGAGGGGCCAAACACTAAATCTCTACCTAAGGGAGATTTTAATATCACAATTTTAGATCACCTGAGAGGTTCTGAGAATGCAGATAAGCAAACCTCCTTAAAACAATATCAGTGGCCATAGTGCTGGAGGAATGTAAACAATGAATAGTGACCTGTGAAGTGGAAGAAACTAAATTATTTAAAACAGTTTTTCTCCACAAGAAGAAACTGCAGATGAACCATTTCTCATACTTCTAGAATATGTCAGAGCAAACTTTAACATATGAGCCTGACAATTAAAAATTCTGAAAATCAAATTTGCAGAAGTATATACTTTTCCCATACCTATCAATAAATGTTCCCATCCTTATTAGAAAGAGTAGGATTAGAATTAACTAAGTGTTTATCCGCAGTGGAGTCTATTACAGCTATAGCTGCTGGGTCAGGTTTGGGAACACTGTATAAAATTTAAAAAGGCTGAGGAACTTTATACACCCTATCTGCTTTTTTATGGACAGCTGGCTGACTATCAGGAAAATTACAGGCAGTAAGACACACATCCTCTAAAGCAGACAGGACAGGAGGAATGGGTGTAGGTTCTGGAAAATTCTACTGTAACAACTCTTAATATTTTCAGAGGGACTGAGAACCTCAGTGTTGCCCCACTGAAAACACTGAGATATTCTACCAGTAGTATCAGAGAAAGTCTGAATCAGAAATCTAAGGACAAAAACCTGAGTCCATCCCTGCATAGTCCTGTTCAGATTCAGAATCTTGAATCTCTTCAGGAAAACAGGCATCCTTCTTGCTTTTACCAGAAACTACTCTACATGAAGGATTGTGTTCCTCCTAAAATTTGTGTTTTTCTGGCAAATATCTGAGGACTGAAGTCACTAAATAATGACAGACATTTGACGTTCAGGTTTCATATCCTTCAGAAAATGTATGAGAATGCAAAACCTTTAGAAAGTTCACCCTGGGGATAACTCCAGTGGCTCTACTTGATAGATGCACTGGGAACTAACAACAGGCAGCACAATGCCAGGTACTTCTATGGGTTAGGCTTGTAAAGGCCCAAGGGCCATTAGCCTAGTATACATCTATGAACCTATGAACATATGTTATTCTAGCAATATTTAAAATCTGTTCCTATATTTGGGCCTTTGTCCCCCTATTACTTTTGGATCTGTCCATATTTCTAGTGATAAGGTTGAGAGGTATGCTCCTAACCAAAGCAATTTGAATAGGAATAGATACATGATACATATTTGATTTTCTGTTTCTTTTTGACAGGAAACATAAAGCCAACCATGTTACTAACCACAGCCACTGCTTCCCCTGTGATGGGCACAGCATTCTGTTATAACAGGAAAACATTCCCTGTTCCCTCTCTCAGGACCAAGAAGATTGGCTCTCCCTTGCCCACTGAAAACTGCAGAGGAGGTAGGTAAACCCCAGTCTATAGTGAGTGTAGGTGCTACACCAGAGTGATTTGGAGTAAAAGATGGGTGGTCTGAGGTACAACAAATGGCCAGAACAAAGTCTGCCCACTTGAGGCTAAGGCAAATTCTTAGCATGTCATGGTGGCAATGGTCATTTATTTAACTTTTTCTTTCTGTGGATGGAAGAAAGACCTGGCAGTGAGACTGATAATGTGTTCCATGGTCAAGCGGAAAATAGTGTCAATTTTCTGTGGAAGACAAGCAGCAAATGTTACCAGTCCACAGAAGTTACTTTTTTTGACAGGAAAAAAAAACACATTAATAAGCGCTTTCAAACACTATGACAGCCCCACAGTGGAAAATTAAACACAATTTATCTGCAGAAAATATGTTATGAGTTAGTTTCCACTACTTTAAAACTTACAGAAAAAATGAGTCCTCCATTAAAAATATGTTACAGTCTCAAGACAGTCCATTAAAACACAACACCCCTAGCTGTAAACTATTTTTTCTTGAAGATGAAAGTAGTAAGCAATCTGTAAATATAAGAAATGGAAGTTGTTTTTTCTCCCAAAGGGAGCTTATCTGCCCAGCAAAGGAAAGCACAAGCTGACTGTTGATCCTGAAAAGTCACAAGGGGGCATACTTTTTGGCAGCACCGCAGCTCTGAAGGGCTTTCCCCTCAGACTTGTTTTTTAGTCAGCTTGTCTTCAGCTGCTTGACCGTTTGGGTGCATGGAAGGTAATGAAGTTTTGGAAGCTAGCAGTGATGGGAGTAACATGTTACAAAAGTAACGCATTATCATAATATGTTACAGTTTCTTGTAACTAGAATTGTAATGCATTACTTTTTCAAAATAGTAACAAAGTAATAGTAATGTATTGTTTTTTAGTAACTAGTAACGTAAATGTGCGTTATTTTTGCATTACTTTTGCTTAAACAGTGGTTCTCAACATGGGTGATATCGCCCCCTAAAGGTCTAGAGTGTATCAAAACATACTGTACAAGAGTCATCAGTTGTACAGCACAGCTTCATTAAATGTGGTATGCATAGTAAATTTGTTCTAGTTGTTCACTGTTTGAAGTCCCTGAGGGTGTATAACATCTTGTTACTTATGAGCTTATATGGGTGCCTGGTCTCACACCTCATGTATGGTATGTTTTATGCAGTTTTGAGATTGCAGTTAAAAAGAGCATATGCTGCAATATTTCTGGTGCTGTTAGTAAGGGCTGACACTTTTGTTTTGAGCAAAACTTCTGGGGAAAAGTACAGCACCTTGGTTTACACCACTGTCTGGTCAATGCTGTAATTCCTGCTGTGTAAAATAATTGGTAGCACTTGCTTTTCTTCATGATGACAAGGTAATTCGGGCTTTCTGTGATTTGATAACATTTCCTCCAGAGGGCAAGGATCTTATTAAATATTTCAGGGAGTGACATGTCTTAGGAAAGCTTAGGAAATTTGTTTCTAGAGCATAAGTAACATCATGTTTTCCACCCCTTTTCCCCATCTTATTTTAAATCATAAATAACTTAAAAGAACTGTCATTGTCAAGAACCCAGAATACAGCCGAGGATTGGCATCTCTGTGTCCTTTGTTTACTGGGACGCAGAATATTTGATTTTTGTACTGTTAAGGCAGTGTTGGTTTGAGAGTAGAATAGGTATGATGAATTATATTTATGGCTCTCTACCATCATACCTATTTTCCCTGCCAGACCACTTCTGCACCGCAGACATGAGCAGTTTACAACAGTTGTCAATAATAAAACACTTGTACACTGTGTCGGATTTCCCACATGCAGTTGCTGTCCTACTCAAAATGTAAATGTGTATGTACTCCTACATGTGTCCACCATAAGGTGCACCTTTCAGTTGCACTGTGTTTCTTCTAAGGCATTGCTTAACCGTACATACTAAAGTATTGCCATATTCGGTAATTTCATAAGGTTAAGTTTGATACCTTTCCCCTCTCATACTTTCATTTTTAATCAGTGTCAAGGGTGGGATGTTACTCTATTTGTGTTTATGTTTCTTTAAAAAAATATGTACAAGTTGTGTTCTGTATCCAGCTGTATATCAGTATCTTGCATGTTTTACTACTAATGCAGGAATTACTTCTCTTCATGCAGACATAGGTGAGCATCACTAGGAAATTTGCATTATGGACATGCTGCACCTCAGAAAATCCAAATCCCATCGAGCTACGCGCTCGAGAGACTTGAACCTCAGCACTGAAATAAATAGGACATGCTGGAGGGACAGATTCATAACCCAGAGGCTCCCTTCACTCTGGAATAAAATCCCAGTCCAGGTTAGGCAGAGTCCCACATTGACTCTATTCAAGAGGAATCTTGATGAGTGGATGGGAGATAGTAGGTTTATGCCGGGTATCACTTCTGTGTCACTGTTAGACAGAGGCACAGTATACTAACCTCGAAAAAGGGCATAGCAAAATAAATTTAAAATGGGTGGCGAAAGCCAAACACATTCTGGCTAGGCTTATAAATGCCCTAGGGCAGATAGCCAATATGAACCTATGAACCTATGAACCTATTACTTATTTCCTCCCATACATCAGTGACATCTCTACTCTGCAGTGGATTGTGTGTATCACACGCACACCAGCCTGGATGTAAACATATTCTGCACTTGCGAGCAGAATTTAAAATAGCCATTCTACTGAAAGAGAAGTAAGTGAGTGAGTGTATGTATGTATATGTGTAGTTGTATGTATGTATGTGTATCTCTCTCTCTATATATAAATATAAAATTTAAGCTAGTGGTTTCATTCAACTCTGTATGAGAGAGCAAGCGTGTGTGCATGCATATATATGTAATTTAAACTATCCTTTCTGTTTGTATAAGAGATAAACTGCATGTGTTTGTGTTACTGTCTGAGTGAGTAGGTGTGTGTGTGTATAATTTAAACCAGCCAATCATTGCTGTATTAAAGATAAGGTGTGCATGTGTGTGTGTTGCGAGTAGATATGTATGCTGCTGTCACTGTGTAAGAGTAGGTGTGTATGTTGCTGTGTGAGAGAGTAGGTATGTGTGTTGCTGTGTGTGAGAGAGTAGGTGTGTGTATGGAAATTAAACTAGACTAGGGATTATAAATTTCACTTCATTTCATGGAATTTTGAGTTTCAATGGAAGATAAATTTACTGTTGCTCATGCTAAGTCTGTTTTCAATGTGCAACTGTTTTGTTTATCAAATGGCAGTCACTGTTTGTGTTGTAGAATTTGAAAGCAGCGTTAGCAGCATAATTGTGTTTGGTGCAGATAGTTCTGGATTCTACTCCCACACATACCTCTCAACTGTACAGATTTTGCACAGTGTCCAGATTTTGCCTCATATTTTGGTCTGTTTTTCATAAAATTGTGGTTTTCTGGCAAATTAGTAGAAAATCATTAAAGACTGAAGTTAGAAAATAATGACAGATATTTGAGTTTCAGACTTCATACCCTTCAGAAAACCCATGTTAAAGCAAAACCTGCTATTCTATAACCATTCTAAATTTGTAAGATCAATATTTAAATATTATCCCTATTTTTGGGCATTTGTCCCACTTTTATTTCTGGCTTTGTCCAGATTTCTTACTCTAAGAGGTTGGGAAGTATGATCCCACACCATGTAGATGGAGTGCTGATATTACAATGCCCTTTTGACTGCCGATTATTTGATGCATTCTAAGGGGGTATAGGGGTTCTACACTCCAGAGTGCATCCTTCTTTGCGTGAGATGCCTATTAACTATGAACTTGTTGTCAGTTTGTCAGTCATTCCATATTGCAGTATTACCAGCTTACCAATTTGTTTAATGTAACATAGGCAATTAATTCTTCAAGGGCATGAGGCACTGAATTTGTTGATAAAACATTGCAATGTAAAGTTGTTTTGCCAGTAGTTACCTCTTTATTAGTTAAAGATCTAATTAATGTGGAATCATTTGGATGACATTTACTTCTGCAGAGATTGTGTTTATTGAGTGATACTGCTGGATTGCAATGTGACATGTAATATGACAACTGGTAAACTATACTTATGCAAAAGTAACATCAGTAATATGTTACTTTAGTTAGTAACTAGTAATTGTAATATATTACTTTTTTTAGAAAAGTACTAAGTAATGGCAATATATAGCTTTCACTGAAAAGTAACCAGTAATAGTAACTCATTATTTTTATAAGTAACTAGCACGACACTGCCTATATAGCTAAGTCTACTGCAGCAATGATTAATATGAAGAACAACTTCCCTTCTCAGCTCCCAGAGGTGCTCTCAAGTACCACATACTATCAGTTTAGGGTAATTTCCTCCAGTGCCCTAGTCAATTTTTTTACTCACTATGAATACAACCTTGGTCTTGCCTAAAAAGAGGCCACTGGCCTACTGTGACTAATTCACTCAACAAAGTTTAAATACATATTTCTAAACTAACCCACACATTATTATTCTATCAGCAGAACAGATCTGCCAATTTCACTGTTTTAAAATAGCAGTCATTTTTATTCTATCTGTGTAGTGGATCTGTCCATGTTAATGTGCATGACTAATCAGTCAAGCTTTTGTGAACAAACAAAAACTGCTCCACCTATTTTTTCCAAACCTCTGCTGACACACTCACAGATGCTCCTCTGCTTCAGGGGCCAAGGTCTGACACCTACATGATTGAAAATGGGAGAGACTATCATCTAAAATCTTTAGTTACCCTGATATATGTTTAGCTGAAATGTACATTCTTATTCTGAGGCTGTATAATACCAACCTCCTCAACAGAGATTGCACATTAGCCAACCTAGCCGATTGCTTCAGTAATTCCTGCAGTATTGCTTCATTAGGAGTAGAAAAAACACTTTTTTGCTACAAAAATGCCCTAATCCAATAACTCTGGCTAACACAATTGGCATAATTTCCAGAAATTTGATGTCTCTTTCCACACTTAGCAAAAGTCATTACTGCCAATGTTTCAAACCATTTTCCTTTGAAATAGGTCCCCATATCTGCCCCCCAGTTGCATCCATGAACAACTGCAGGTCAGCCTGTGAAACCAAATCCACACTGACACACCACTTAAGTAAATAAAAAGGTCTTCCCAATGGCCAGATCCTCTTTGATCTGCTTGCCAACCCTTACCATGTGATAATTTCACTGACATTACTGCAACAAGTTAGCAAGTGACCTGGTAAATGTCCTATCTAGTTCTACTACCCTACAAGTAAAATTCAGCAAACCCAATAACTCCATCACCTCCTTCAACCTGATGTTCTCAAGAAAACCATTGATCATAACTTGCAGTTTATCCAGCTTATCCTCAGTAAGTCTAAAAACCCACTGCTAGTGTCTACTATCAAGCTCAAGGATGTTCTCTCTTTAGCCAGCCCCTCCTGTTTATCAACTGCTTAAGGTGCTCGCTACTCACTACACAAATCAAGGAATGGTGCAGCTTCTCCCCTGACTCCCTCTTGACCTCAAACCACCAAAAGAAAATCATCAATGCAGTTTACTGCCTCTGCTGTGGGGTTTACTTTTATGAAAACCAATACAGAGCCATACTAGTGCCTGGACAATGTGTTCTTTACCATGGTCCAACTTCAGATTCCCACATGACTCACTATGACCACCCACATTTGATTTATGGAAAGGAAATCATTACA
This sequence comes from Protopterus annectens, assembly GCF_019279795.1. Taxonomy (NCBI): domain Eukaryota; kingdom Metazoa; phylum Chordata; order Ceratodontiformes; family Protopteridae; genus Protopterus; species Protopterus annectens. The sequence continues at coordinate 143,175,783 of NC_056726.1, forward strand.
ATAGCCTTGCACTAAGTCTTGTGCTGCCTCTCTGCTCAAGTAATCTGCCAACAGGTCCCTTAAAATCCATACTATAAAAGGAGTACAAATTAGCTGGCCATCTGGCCACACACTGAAAAAACAAGTCTAGTACACCAACAAAAAAAAAAAAATCTGTCCCTTTAACTGAAAAATCCCCTGCAATTCCCAGATTGCCACTGCCATATGGTGCAGGAAATGACCTTTTCTCAAACCTCCTTTCTTATGCAAACACATTACCATACTAAGCACTCCCTTCACAGTGAGAGCAAACATAAAGAAATCTGTAAAGAGGCCATGAACACCTCCCAGTGTTAAAAACCCAACATGCCTACTGTTTTAGCATTACATCCTCAGGGCTAACCCTTAGCCTAACTCAGTGGTTTGTCAGTCATAGTACCAAGCCATGTGTCAGCATGCCTGCTTTCTCAATATAAAGATTTTTTAACTACACTTAGTTTTCTAAAATGGTGGTCATACCACAAACAAGTGCTACCTCCCCTCAGCCTGTTTGCCTCCCAAATGGTCAAGAAATATGCAAACATGGGAAGGGCCTGTTTAGAGTCTTTCTCCAGAGTTATTGCCAACAAGTAATCAAAACCAAAAACTCAGTTGTCCTATGATCTTGTCCTAAACCTACTTGACTTCCTCTTAGCTGATGACATGAAAGCAGGTGTCAAATGCCTAAAAACTGGAGCTTCCATCTTCACATATCTGTGACCCCCAACCACATCTATCAAATTAAATATGTTGACTTTTTCATCCCCAGAAGTCTTCTCTTTTGCAGCTAGGGTGGTAAGTGCTGAGATGAATACTCAGTGCTCTCTGCCAGGAAGGACAGGAAACATTCCAGCCCTGGAGTCTGTTCCTCCTCCCCTCCCAATTCTGCTACATCCCCATTGAAAATCTGAATAAACAGGAGCCGAGAGAATGCCAGCCACACCCCAGTGACCCCCTGGCTCAATGACCCTTCACCTTAGCACACACCACTTTATGATACCAGGCCCAGCAAGGCCATCTCTTGACCTGCAGCACACAACTCCTGCACTCTTACACTAATTTCAACATCTAATGCCGTCTTCATCGGCAGACTAATTTTGCACTTTCTCCCCAGTTTCAAAAACAGTACGAAAATTATTACCTGTATTATGCAGGAGCACACCCTGCCTTGTAGCCACCTCAGCAGCCACAAGATCCTCAGCAGTATTGCATTGTTTTACCTCTAGTCACATTGTCTGAAACAATGTTTGAGGTTGCCAACCATGTCCACAAATAAGCCTCAGGCTGTGATACTGTGTCTTGCTACTTGCATTTCAACTTGTCCACATTCTCCATGTGGTAAAAGGGAAAACACAACATTAATACCAACCTGAATGACCAATTACGCATCCTTGTTCCCATATCTCCCAACTGAACCTCCCCTGTTCCCAGTGCTCCAGTGCTCACACACAAGGCAAATCCACCATTGAAAAGATGTAACTATACCAGGCAGCAGCAGCATCTACTTCCAGTATAATATCAAGACTATGAGCTGTAAGCACATGGCTCCAAAGAGCAAAGTAAAGTCAGCCCTTATTAGCTGCTGGATGAGACCCCCTGAATAACTGGATAGTCCTAACTCTTCTAGACCATGTGCTTCCACTAAAACATGAATCTTGCAAATGCCCTCATAATATAATTTTAAGCTTTTTCTGATAAATATCTGAAATATTATGTGTCACTGAAAAAAAATAATATCATCTACTGACAACAAAACAACTGCCCTTCTGCAGTACTGATCTTTTGTTAGGCCGAAGCTAAACCCAGTCTTTCACCATGGTCACAGGCATGGTTTGCCCTACAACATTGAATATTTCCTACAATGACCTCAGTCTGGGCATCAGAAAGTGACATTCCCTTATGCACTATGAAGCAGATGGCGAAAGACTAACCTACTTTCTGCCAATCACTTTGGCTCCATGTAATTTCATACCTCCTTTCATGGCCAACACATCCCTCCCCCCCCTCGCACGCACAGACACACACACACACACACACACACACACACACACACACACACACACACACACGCTCTCAAGACTCCCACCCACTCACCTATGATTAAACCCCCAGACACTAAACATGTACAAACATTCTCGCCTCCATCCATCTGCCACCACAGACACACATTCACTCCATCCCCATCCACCAAACACACAAACCCATACCAATAAAAATAGATTAGCCCAGACCATATCTCACCATTAACCAGAAAGTACATAATGTCCATAATTTTGCATTCGCTATCTGCAATTTTTTATTATTTGTTTCCCAGGAAAGTCTGACTTGGAACAAGCCAATTTTCAGCAGAGGCCTAGGAAGAAACACTCCAGACACATGTTTTTGTAACATGGGAGGAAACCCAAACAAATGCAGGGAGAACATTCAGACTCCACACAGAAGGCACTCCAGCTGAAAATCAAACCAGAGAACCTCTTGCTGTGAGGTGACAATGTAAACTACTGCACCACGACACCATCTAGAATTCCTTCTAGAAAATCACTCTCTGGTTAAACACCAAAGCTTAGACTTGGATGATATTGTGTATTACTTTTCACTTTACAGAAATGTACACCCTAAAATATGAAGGCATCTTTGTCATATGTCACCAAGAACATTAGCTGTGCCCTTTATTTTTATTTTATTTATTTATTTATTTACATTGTCTGCTTGTTTGTTTATTATAATTTTTTTTTGTTACTTCCTACCAGGCTAACCCCCCTTCTTTTTTTATTTTAGTATTTTAATCTGCTCAGATAATTCACACTAGACACAATTTTCCCTTTTCAAGTTGACTTGGGAAACCAGTTTGAGCAAGTGAGTTTCACAAAGTAACACAGTAGACAAAACAATGCAGAAGAAATAAAACCCTTCTATGGAAGCAACTAGTTAATAGCTCGACATTAACCCTCTGTGCAAACTATTCAGCTATTGCTGAATATCCCTGACCTGCCTCCTAATCCCTTCCTATTTCTTATAAAACACAGGCATCTGCTGTTATCAAACCTACTGCTGTACTGATAGTAGGAATTATCAGACTTCTAAATCAACATGCCACAACTTACCCTTTGCCTGCCCCAATCACAAATCAAAGATCTAGAGCTATCTGGTCTCTCCTTCTATAGAAATTACCACTGAAACCAGGATAGGATGAGAAGCAGGAAAGTACTGCCCTGTTTATTCCTACCCAATCATGATGCCCACCATGAATCATGTGAAGCAACCCCCCCCTTCAATGCACACCTAACACCAGGGAATGAATCCACTTGGATGACTGACTCCACCAACAGTACAATCTACAGCACAGTGCCACACCACTCAGTTATGGATTAATCTACAAATTCCAGCCTTCTTTCACCAACCAGAAGTGCAACTTATGTATGAACTCACCACCCCAGAAGGGAGGGATAGATACCTGGCTTCTGAACCAAGAACAGACTAGGGCTTGCACCATGACAAAATAATGTCCTGACCCCACCTCATACCCTGAATTTAACTTACCTATATACTCCAACCTAAACCATAAAAACTCTAGGAGCAGGCCCACCAATGAAACATCTGATTCCCTTAATAATATCCCATCTTCAACACCCACCAATAACTCCACTCCATGAATCAAAATGCTTAATTTAATTTCTTTTCTCATCCCCTTGGAACCTCAGCTTCTTATTTTTTTATTTATTTTTTTTTTTACTTTAATACCTACCATATACTCCACTAGACAACATAATGAGGTAGTTACACTATTTTGTCTATTTATACTATTTTAAAACTCATAACACCAATGCCTGAATTTTCCTGGACTGCCTAGCCTCCTAGTTAACTTCAGTGATAGTACTGGAATTTGCTCAATCTATCAATACCAAAGGGAAACAAGGTCCTCATGGCCACCCCATAAATACCTCCTAACAAACCTCTGCCTCTCACCTCATATCACATACCTTCTCACCAGGCCCATAACCCCAGCAATCCCTTCTGTCCTCAACCTCCCTTTTGCCTTACCTTTAAATGTAACTAGTCATCCCCTGCATGATTCATGAATCGGAAGACATGAAACAAGCCTGTCTGTCTGCAAACCTCCCTTATGAGAGGAAGACACGAAGGGGTGGCTTGTGGTACTGTCTGCTGGGCTGCAGCACCCCACCCCCCAGTAAGTAAACAATATAAAAGGAAATTCTGCTAAAGCACATAAAAATTCAGAAAGCCAACTTTTATTTAAAATTAAAAGTCTACATCCCTTCTTCTTCTTCTAAGTGTATAGAACTCCACGCATGTGCAAAGTTACAAGAATAACTAAAACAGAAGAAAGAAAAGGAAAAAAAAAAAAAACAAATTGGCTTAATTAAAACAGCACAGCAAAAGAGGGCATTAAACTTATGCCTCCAATGGACAATTCTGTTGGGGACATCAGAAGGGTCATTCAACAAACACTGTTACATGAAGCAGCAAGAAGCCCTTCTTACTGATTCAGGCTGCCTCAGGTAGACAACATGAGATTGAGATTGAAATGAAAGGAAAGTGAAAGCAGACATGCACAGGCTCAGGCGTGGAAATGTTTTTTAAATGTTTTTTTTATCTTTTTTTTGTTTGCTTATTTTACTGCCACCTGCCTGCTGCTACCTTACTGCCAGTATGTAGAAGAGAAATCTGCTCCTGAGTGCAGAAATTATCATTATTTGTAGAACTCTGCAGAATTCAACCAAAAAGGGAAAAATTAATGAGTGGAATAACAGGTGAGATGAAGACGACAGAGTAATCTTAGAGGATGAATTCCTGTGTGACACTTACTTATGCATTCATTCATTCATTTGCACAATCAAACATCTGAAGCCTACAGCCAGTTATACAATTACATATGGCTGTAACTGATGATCTAATCTGTGTTTGGCGGTGGTGGGGGTGTAGACTCTCTCAGCTGTACCTAATTTTATATAATGTCTCTGATGCTTTTGTCCCATATTTTGGTATGTGTCCCAACATTTTTGTTTTGTTTTTTTCTAACAAACCAATGAACACTGCATAACATACATAACCTAGAGTAATTTTCTATAGACACACCTCTGAACGGGGCTGATTTTAGAATGGCTGCAGTTGAGAGGAGAGACTATTATCAGCTTTATCCTAAGAGGGTTGCACAAACATGTAATCAGAAAATTAATACATTTTTCCTCCCCTTTTTTTCCCAACCAACAATGGCTTTTGTGGGGCCCCCACACAGTCAAGGATTATTTAAGGAGCCCCCTGCATCTGTTTACACATTGTGGGGAGTGGGGGCCACCAGATTCCTAGAAGACCTAAGTGTCTAAATGCTCTGTGTGCCTTACTTTTGAAACATAATTACTTGTTAGCTGCATTTTTTTACTGATACCCAGAAGAATAATGTGTCCTGACATTACTAGATGTGTACACAGACAAAAATCAGTTATATTTTTTACAAACACACACACACACTCAAACACACATGCATAAGCCTTAGAAATACTAGTTTGGTACTTATTTCAGCAAATTGTGCAATACTGGGACTGCCAAACCAGATCAGTGACTGATGTTTAGTAACCGACAAATAGCAGCAGGGGTAAGTCACTTTTATTTACCTCACTGAGGAGTATTGCATATCTGTCACTTTCTCTGATTTCACAGACCTTCCCTGATTTTGTTCATAATTTTGCTCTGTTCTTCATAAAAAGTTTGATTTACCGGTACATCATTAAAGATTACAGTCAATAAATGTAGACATCAGAGTTTTATACTTCTTATTGTCCAAAAAGTGCATGTTGATGCAAACAGTTAACTTTGTAAGTGAGTTAAAGTAATATTTAAAACACATTTCTTGAGCCCTTATCCTGCTATTATTTTTGGCTTTTCCCAGAATTCTTGAGCAAAGAAGTTGAGCATTATAGTATCTGGTGTTCTGCCAGCATTTTTAAAATTCCTTGAAACAGAAAAAACATTCCTAAAGATTGGAAGCATCAACGCTTCTTAAAATCCAAGGTATGCACTGAGATCAGTCACACTGGGCTGCTGATCTTTCTAGCGCTTACCTTGCTCATGTTTCTTTATCAGCTTTATCCTAACAGGTTCATATCATAGCCCTGTTCAGTTTAAAGAGCGTAATCAGGAAATTAATACGTTTTTCCTCCTCATTTTCCCCAACCACCAGTAGCGTTTGTAGAACCCCACACATTCAAGGATGATTAAGGCGCCCCCCCCCCCCTACAGCCATGGGTATTGCATGTACCTAAAGCTGACTATCTTATTAGTTTTAGAGGAGAGAATGTCCACCAGCTGGGTTTAACTAAACTTGGAGCAGTATGTCAGTGATAAAATATTTAATGGAATTGTGAAGCCTGTTACTTGATAAAACACTGTTACTATAACTACAGAAATCCTGGAATTTTAAAGGAGATATAAGTAAAAGTTATTACCCACCTGGTTTATTAAGTATACAAGATTGCTGTACTAGCTTTTTTTTGGTTTGACAGACATGTTACAAAATATCAAAATAAGATAACTTGTTGTGGTTGGGCCCCCTCTCCCAGGAACAGGGGCCCCCAGTGACCACAGGGATTGCTGGTGCCTAAAGCTGTTACAATCAAGACTGTAAAGCACACTCAGCTGTTTTGTTGTTAACAGCAGCCCAAATTATATTATATTAAGAGTCTACCAGCAGTGCGTATATGTTCCTGTACTGTCCACACATAATTAATTCAATTAATTTAGACTCAAACAACTGTTACAATTAATTGTATTGCAAATCCAAGACTAACTTTTATTTTTATTTTAGTCTGATATTTGTGTGATATACTTTTAAACATTCACAAATGTTCAATTAATACTGTATAAATGCTCCTTTGATGAATGATTCATGGGACTTGTCTAATGTAGTGCTTTATGCTAACATTTCCTGTTTTATCTGTTTCTGTGTGTTCACTTCACTACCTGTTCTCTTCCTTTCCCCTCAGCCTTTCTGACAACACTCCATCTATTCTACAAGCCCCTCATCTTGGTCTCTTTTACATCAGCTACAGCCTGCCTCTGAACTCCCAGTCTGTAACCTTCTGCTTCGGGAAGCTAGTAACAACAAAGTACATCCCTGCTCTGTAATTTTCATACTAAATAGTGCCTCCTAATCTCAGTTGCCTTTGCTAACATGGAGTGAACAATGAGCTAGGACCATACTCCTGGTGTCCCTTCCCCTTTCTAACTCTTACTTTATCCTTCTTCCTACTAATTATAGGTACATAGGTTCATAGGGTGGTACTAGGCTATCAGCCCTAGAGCCTATACAAGCCTAGCCATAACAATTCCCTGGATATTTCTTCCCACAATATTTACTTCCCTGGACCCCTGTCTAGCAGGGCAACTGACGTGATCCCCAGGGTGAATTTTCTATCTCCCATCCAATCATCAAGGTTCCTTTTGAAGAGGGCCAAGGAGGCACTCCGCTTGACATGTATGGGCAATCTATTCCAGAGTATGGGGAGTCCCTGGGTCAGAAACCTATCCCTCCAGCATGTTTTGTTCATTGTGATGACAAGGTTTGGATCCTGGGAGCATGTGTCTCTGATGGATTGGGATTTCTTTAAGTGGAGCATGTCCAACAGCTCAGGGTTTGACATAACCTTGTATGTTACGCAGAGATCGCCTCTGAGTAGACGATATTCCACAGAGTATAGCTGGAGTTTTTTAGATGGTCAGCATAGGTCATCTGCTTTAGGCATGTGATTCTTTTAGTGAGGTATTTCGTCGGCCTTTCCAGCTGTTACAGATGTCTTGTGAGGTACATACCAAACTGGGCATTGTACTCAATAATGGGTCTAATGAGGGATGAATACAGTGGGGCAATGATCTCCTTTTTTCTGGATGAAAAGCCCTTAGTGATGAGGTGTGCCACATAGAAGGATTTCCTGACTGTTGTGGTGATGTGGTTATCGAAGGTAAGACCACTGTCCACCTGTGTCCCTAAGTCTGTCATCACACTTTCGGTGTTTAGTGTACTGCCACCTATGTGGTAATTCATGGGTACATGGTTTTTCCCAAAGGGGATAACTATGCATTTCTTATCATTAAGCTTAAGCCCATGGCTCTGGCACCAAGCATCTGTTTCTGTAAGGCCCTTTTGTAGAATATCCACATCATTTAAGGATTTAATAATGGATCCCAGTTTGCAGTCATCTGTGAACTTTGTTAGCCAGAGTCCCTTAATTTTGGCCTGTACTTCAGAGAAGTAGATGTCAAGCAAGAGCGATCCCAGGACTGAACCCTGAAGTATTCCACTTGTCACTTGTCTGGAGCTGGATTTGGAGTCGGCTACTTCTCTAAAGTACAGGCCAACACTAAGGGTCTCTGGCTAACAAAGTTTGCAGATGACTGCAAACTGGGAGCCATTACTGAATCCCCAACTGATGTGGATATTTTACAAAAGAGCCTTACAGAAACCAATGCTTGGTGCTAGAGCCATGGGCTCAAGCTTAATGACAAGAAATGTATAGTTATCCCCTTTGGGAAAAAACATGTACCCATGAATTACCACATAGGTGGCAGTACACTAAACATCAAAAGTGTGATGAGAGACTTAGGGACACAGGTGGACAGTGGTCTCACCTTCGATAACCACATTGCCACAACAGTCAGAAAATCCTTCTATGTGGCACACCTCATCACTAAGGGCTTTTCATCCAGAAAAAAGGAGGTCATTGTCCCACTTTACTCATCCCTCATTAGACCCATTATAGAGTACAATGCTCTGTTTGGTATGTACCTCACAAGACATTGTATTCTAGCCAAAACTATCATTACATAAGCTTATGGATCTAAATTAGCAGATCACCCTTTTAACAGCAGTAATCATTATTATTTATGAGCCTATTACGTTTTGTTCTGTAAGTAGCTAGATAGTTTTGTACATCTATCACATGGCTTGGAAAGTTACAAAAGAAAATAAAAAAAAAAGAAAGAAAATTTGTAAAACCTATTCCAGTATTATACTGTGCTGCACTGACCTAACCTAAGTGGTATTCCTGATTGTTTATTGCAGACCATCTTGGCCAGGTTCTGCCTGCTCCATTCACTCTTGCTATGCTTGGGCTCACGCCGCTACCCTATCCTACCCCTGTTCCCACCCAGTCCCCATATCCTTACCTTTATAGATACATAAACTCCATTCAGCAGTACCTAACCAGCCAATCAAATATCTCCCAACCTTTTTACCCTAAACTAACCAATAATAACTTAAAGCCCAATTATCCATACATCCTACAGCAACTCAAAACCCTACTTACCCAAGGACACCTATAACTTATTAAAAGATTGCATTTAGTTAATTTCACACCTCATACATACACAAGATCTGCAACCCCCACCAAACATGCTACTCTCCTCTATCTGCCTAATCTCACTCCTATTAATCCATAGCCTAGCCACAATATCTAACAGTAAAACTGCTGCAAAATGCCACTCAACAGGAACCTTAACCAATACCCTACCCCACAATCTCAAGCACTACTCCAACATCTCACCATACTTATTCCACTATACCCACCCTTGCACCACAAACTCTAAATTGCCAATTAATATACCCAACAACCCCAAATTATTACCCTTAAATCCATGCCTCATTACACTATACAACTCCCCACAGAAATATCTCCTATCTAAATTATTACAAAGTAGAGACATTCATCCTAACACCGGATCAGATATGCAAAACTACAATAAAAACCTAACCATATTCACTATCAACTTAAGAAGTATATGTAACAAAGTAACCACATTCCACACATGGATTGAGCATAATAAACCTGACATACTAGCCCTGACAGAAAACTGGCTTCAACCTGATATAAAGGATACTGAAATTCTACCTCCAAACTTTGCCTTCTCAGATTGGACAGAAAAAAAGAAAGGATGGTTATAGCTCGCCTATACCCTCAGTACTAAACATCACTCCATGCCACCACACTACACCTATGTTCCGCAAGGCTAAAATCCTGATAGCCTCCCTAAATATAAATAAAACCAAAAAATATGCATTATAACAGTTTATATCCCTCCAGGAAGAAACATACCAGTCCAAGAAGACATACTATCTTGGGTATCTCAAAACATAATACAGGAAACAATTGTACTAGGTGACATGAACATTAACTGGCAATCTTCCACCACAGACTCCCCCTCCACTAGTATTAACCAATACAGCTGCTCACAACTGATTACAACCCCAACAAGATACAATAAATACTTCACCCCCCACTCAACCTTAGACTGGATGCAAGTATCCCAGCCAAATACTTTCTTATGCTCTGGTACATCATCAGTCTCCCTAAGCAACGATCTATCAACATTCACCATCAGAACCAGTACCCACTTCCCAAAATATGCTTTCTAAAAATAATTAGAAATACAAAGAAACTCATCCAACAAACTCTAAATGCTCAACTCTGTAGCATAAACTGGATGCCACTAAAGCTTCTCCCACTAGATGAAGCAGTACAACTCTTCAATACCAACTTCCTTAAGATACTTGACAATCTTGCCCCAGTTCATCCCAAAACAGTAAAACACAACACAACCCATTGGATAACCTCTGAATGTTTTGATCTAATGAAAAAAGAGACACTGCTTGGAATAATTGGAAACATAAAAAAAATCCACAAAATCTCCAAGCCTTCAAAACTCTCAGTAACAGTGTAACCAACCTGGTAGATAAAAGTAAAAAAGCTTCCTACTCCCACATTCAACTACAATATCAAAACAATCCCAAAAAGTTCTGGAACTCAGTATCTACCCTCCTCAATCCAGGTACAAACAAACAACACTCCCCATCACCTGGCACCCCCCAATGCACATAGCAGAGGAATGTAACAAACACTTTATCAAATCCATAGCCGATTTACTCACCACAAACAACAACTCAAAACACCCTCACCAAATCTTAAACCCTAACTCTAATTACTCAACATCATCCAAACCCAGCCTTACCAACAACCCCACAAACAGTCCATTAAATCATTCACAAAGCCCATCCTCCTTTCACCCTATACCTACCTCACCATTAAAAAAAACTTACTACTAAAACTAAAACCCTGCCCAACATCAGCAAATAATCTTCCACCTCAGTACCTGAAACTCACTACTAACTCAGTTGCTTACCCAATCAGCATCCTCATAGGTTCATAGGTTCATAGCTGTGTACTAGGCCAATGGCCCTGGAGCCTTTACAAGCCTAGCCCATAGAAGTGCCCTGGCATCATGCCGCCATTAGTTCCTGGTGCCTCTATCAAGTAGAGCCACTGGGGTGATCCCCAGGTGAACTTTCTATTTCCCATCTACTCATCAAGATTTCTCTTGAAAAGGGCCAGTGAGGTGCTCTGTTTGACATGTATGGGTAGTCTATTCCATAGCATGAGCAGTCTCTGGGTTATGAACCTGTCCCTCCAGCATGTTCTTTTGATTGTGGTAATAAGGCTGAGGTCTCTGGAGCATGTAGTATGGAGGGATTGGGATTTCTTTAGGTGTAACATTTCTAACAGGGCTGGGTCAGACATGGCTTTGTAAGTCAAGCAGAGATCGCCTCTTAATAGACGATATGAGACAGAGAAAAGTTGGAGTTTTTTTACTCTGTCCATGTAGGACATGTGATTAAGGCCTAGGATCCTCTTTGTGAGGTACTTTTGTGGCCTTTCCAGTTGTAGGTGTTTAGAGAAACAGATATCTCTCAGAATCTATAGTCCTTACCATATGGAAACTATCACACATACCACCTATACATAAAGGAGGACAATCCACAGAGATATCCAACTATTGTCCAATATCAATAGTCTCCTTTATATCAAAAATCCTCAAAAGATGTGTCCACCAACAGCTAATGACATAACTACTCCAAAACAACCTGCTCACCCCCAATCGGCATGGTTTCCAGCCAGGGTATATATAGCACATCTGCAGCTCTGCTAACCTCTACAGACACTGTACAGTCGCTGATAGGTTTACCTTTACATAGACAAAAATCACTCGTGTGATTGCTCATATGAGCGAATCATAAGCATGAAACTCAAAACTACAACAGTTTCCAATGTTCAAAAATCAGCAAATCGAAAAGCAGATTCGCTGATTGTCGAACACAAAAGTCGAATACATAGTGTAATGAAGTGTAATGCAGGGGGGGCAAGCCTCCCTGCAATCCCCATGTGGGGGAATGCACCCCCTATACCCCCACTACTTTAATATACTAACTCCGAGATCGCACTACAGTGGGGAAAGGGACCATTTTCCGATCCCCACTATAGTGCAATGCACCACAAAATGCTGAATCTGCAATGAGCGAATGTCACTGTGCATTCGCTTATTGCACATTCGAAGCATTTTATGTTCAGCGTTTGCAAAGTTTGCAAACATCCTTTTGAACATCTGCTGTTCGCCTGTGTACAGATTGCAGATATGAAGGCAAACCCACTGATACAATCTGCTCCACCCAAAGTTTCCCAAAACTACTACTCAAAACTCAAAAATCCTTCACATTAATTGAATCATGGCTCATAAATGCACAGCTCTTTCTAAATCCCTAAAAAAACTAAACTCATACTCTTCTACCCCATTAAAAACATACCCCTCCCTCAACCAATTCAACATCCTCTCAGCAAGCAAAACTATTATTGAAAGTGTCCAAGAAATAAAACTACTAAGAGTAATTATTGACAACAAACTCACCTCTGACCTTCACATCCAGGAAAACATAAAGAAAACACATGAAAAACAATGACTCCTATATAGAAAGATATAATAATTAAGCATACCTACCAAATCTATCCTGGCTAAAACCTACCTACTCCCCTCTTTGCTTTATGGATCCTACATTCTTACTAACCTACAAAACTCCACCAAGGCAAAAATAGAACAATGCTACAATAAAATAGCCAAATTTGCAACTAATTCTAATTACTAAACAAAGCATAGTAAACCACTACAAAAATTCAAATGGCTTGAATTTCCAAACCAACTTACACACACCCAGCTAACTACTACCCATAATCTAATACACAAACTCTCTGCCTGCCCTGCTCTACAGAATCTTATCAAACTCTAGAAACCTAGCAGATCACTCATATCTGAAGACAAATACCTCCTTGAAACCTCTAAATCTTCCAAAAAAACAGGTCAAGCTCTACTCACAGTCTTCAAACTATGGAATTGTATGCTACCAAATATCAGGCTTACTCCCAGCCTCCCCCTGTTCAAAGCCTCCTTAAAAGAACATTTGAACAACTCATGGCTATGCACATGCCTACCTCCAGGCTAATAACTAGACTCTGTTACTAACATCAGTTTATCTACACCCCTCACCTGGCTGTTTGAAATGTCTGATTAACTACCTAGAAATAATTTCCAGTCTATTTTGATTAGCATGTCTGCATAACTCACACTGTTATTTTCATATACATAACATTAGTGTTCTTGTTAAAACTTACTCATTTTGTATTTAAAAATGTAACCGTTATGTGGAAAGACATAAAAAATGCTTATGTTCAGTATTAACATTTGCAAAATTGTAAAAATATCTGTGTTATGTATATAAAATGTACTATATGTTGAAATCTGGAGCTTTTCCCCCTGGGTCTCTGCTGAAAATGGGACATGTGACCCAGTCAGACTCTCCCAGTTAACAAAAGACTAATAAATAAATAAATAAATAAATAAATAAATGATCATTAGAGCAAAAGTATATGAAAAACATTAAGATACACCTCATAAAATCTAGAACCTTATGACTTCTGGGGGACAAACTCAGTTCCATCCTCCAAACTTACTACAGTAGAGTTTTGGTCTGTTAGGGTGTATTTAAAAGCAAGGAGGAAGGTAAAATGTTGGACAATTTATGAAAAAACAAGAAAGAAGCAGTCTATCTGGATGGCATGCGGCATGATCAGAAGCAACTAGGGGGCACTTGGGGGGGACTAATGAGCATCAAGGGGGGACACACAAAGTTGTTTCTCTATGTTTGCATTTCACCTAAGGCTGGACTTCATGATTGCAGGCACACATCTGAGGTGTCTATAGTCTGTAAAGTGGATATAATGAGGGGATACATACTGAGGCAATCTGTGGATCAAAATGAATGACACTAGTTGTTGTTTAATCACAGCTAAGGTTGCTGATCTGCTGCAAAAGAACCAGATCCCATTTCAGTTAGCCCCACCCATTCATTTGCTTCCTGCAGCCCCCCTTGATTTGAAGTCACCAGTTGCCAATGAAGGCAGGTATGAGGTACACTGAATTCATTCCTCAGGCACCCATAATCCTCAAGCTTCATCAGCACACCAGCTTTCCCAGTGCCCCCACTCTGTATTTGGTCACTTATCCTTAGCTTTTTAACTTTTTTTTTCAAAGTGCATTCTACCTCTTTCTATTACTTCCTGTTCCCTTTCCCCATCTACTGTTGTTTGTCATCACATACCCATTTCATATTCACTGTATCTACCATTTTTCTCAGCTATTTCCTCACACCAACATCTTACCCCAGCACTTCTTAGTTACTGCTCCTGAGGTCCTGTGATTCTGCTCCCTGATTATCTTCCACGTAATGACCATAATTAATAACACATGCATATCCAATTAGATGGACTTCATATACATTCACAGCTGAGCATGTCTTCAAATAATTTTTTCATGTCTTTGCATCTCTTTTAGATATTGCGGTGTAATCTGAGAGGGTGATGATAACTTGTATGTAACTGTCAAGTAACATCTGGAAGTTATTTTCTCTATCTTTAAGATGTGATATAGACTCTAACAGGTTTAGAATTATGTCAGAGTGTTAGGTTTCAGTAGAATAATGCATCAAGAAGTAAATCATCCTGTTTCAAATTGAACTCTTCCACGCAGATTCCCCACAGAAAGCTTAATTTAAATCAGGGATATATGTTTATGAGTCACATGTTATGACCAGGCAAACATTCTTCTGTCTTTGTATTTGAAGCACTAGTAATTCACATGATTCAAGGAATGTCCAGGTACAAGCAATACTAATGACTGAGTTAGGCAACAAGGCTAAAGTAAATTAAGTTGTGGGAAATATACCCACTCACTGTACCTTTAGGAATATGTCTGGTATTAAGCATCACAGAAAGTCTGTTCCCTGTTGAAACATTTAAATGAACAGATATAGTGCCTGCTGTTTTACAGACTGACAAATGTGCACGCTAAGCATTTCAGAAATGTGCCATTCACTGCAGTTCTCACATTGATAAATATTCACATTATCACATCAGTAAATTAACTTATGAATGTATTTGTTTGTTTGTTTGTTTGTTTATCTATTTATAGTTCCCTTCCTTTGTTACCAGGAAGATTCCACTGAAGTTTGGCTGTTTTAAGGCAGTTTGACTGAACAAGTGTAGATACAAAAGCAAAAAATGCAAAATAATTTTGCACAAAAAAGTAATAAAACCTTAGAGAGATGGTATTGACAGTATATACTGATATACAGTGCAGGACAGTGTTATGATTTTATATTAATATATAGCACAGAAAGTACAAATAAGCATGAAACATATAGAATAATTAAACAAGAACTCATTTCAAGCTAAAAATCTTGCACTGGGATAATTCATTCACAATTTGATACTGCTATAAGAATCCTTTTTTTCTAATGTCAGAATTTATTTTTGTATTATGGGAATGACACTGAGGTACATCAATGCAAAACAAGGGTTATTGCAAGTTTGACTACTCTGTCAACATATTTCTGGAGGACACATAAGTGGCAGGAATACATCTCAAAAACAAAATGATTATGCTGGACAGTTTGCTTCTATAACAGCCAACAGTTTGTCCAAATTCCAGGAAAGGGGCAAAAACCAATTATTCTTGTTGTTAATGCTGCCACTCCAGATGATACCAACCATCTGTACATAGTGTGTGTTAATGGGAACCCGCTCTCTGTGAGCTAGTGAGTTCCGAAAACTGAGTAGCTACTTGGCCATAGCAATTGCTGTAATTTATTTATATAACAAGGCAAATGGAATGGATTCAGAGATGCACAAAAGAGGATGGTGCCTCACAATACGTTGTCATGCCAGTCCTTTAATGCCAAGTAATGGTGAGAGCCGATGCCATCCATCTGGTTACCCATGCATGGTTCGTTTGTACCTCTTATGGCATCAGCAGAGGTTTGCTTCAGTGAGATGTTTGTGACATATTTTTGGAAAGAACATTTCAATAGCTACATCTTGCATTACCATAGAAAGGACAGCTTGAAATAAACAGCATCTGAAACAAACCTGTAAGGGCTGTGACAGCCAAATAATAAGCCAAAGATTATATGCTGCCCGCTTACGCATTCTGCAATGCATCTTGATTATGGATCTTCAAATAGAGTGGAAAATCTGCAGTCAGAGTTTTTCTCTTATCCTGATTTCTGGCTTATCTTTGAGGAACAGAAGTTTTGTATAATATGCATGGAAGTGCAATATTGCTTAGGACAAAATGCATGATGACCTGTTTGCACTCATGCCATCATCCATTTTGTTATGCTTAATTCTTGTACTGGTATAATATACAGTTCTTGTGTTTAAGCACAAGACATTCTGAGAATGAGCGATGTCCAGGTACTTCAGTAATTGCCATAAATACAATAAATAAACCAACAGATTACTTCCCATGTGTCTGCTGGTTAAATTCTGTCATTATGTAGCACAGAAAAAAAAAAACCTTTACAAGCTTTCATCCATCAATAATTGTCTTCTGCTATGCACTGACCCAGCCATTGCAGTATGACATCATCACCTTACCACTTATGTAGAGCTGAAGGCTATTGTCTACCCTAGTATTTAACAAATAAACACAAAAAGAAGTAAATCGATTACAATATATGCACTGAACACAAGGTTTATTAAAACTAATCACTGCAGGCTGGGGGCACAGTATACTGTTCTCAGCAGTATCTACAGGCTATGTATATATATATATATATATATATATATATATATATATATATATATATATATATATATATATATAAAATAAGGCACAAGAAAGTGTGCATGGTACAGATATTAACACACACCAAGAGGTAGTGTGAAGCATGGGCCTGAAAGGCAAGTACCATAAACACCTTCAAGTGCCTTATTGTATATATGGACATCTATATTTTTTTTTTCAAATACTAGTTTAGGTATGACAATTATGTGCTTTATAGTATATTTTAATGTAAAATTGTTCCTCCATCCATTTTAACTAATTGATATCTATGCAGGGTTATACGATTATTTAACTGTGAAATTTAATTCTGAAAGTTTTACAGTAGTCATTTGAGGGACTCTTCTGCCAAACAGTTGTGAACTATTGCACAGTCCACTTTATAAACAGGAAGTGACACCACACAATACCTCATTGTGTTCTAGAAGACGAATGAGTCTAGATAGAGAGACTAACATAGCAGTGACACAGTGCGTCATAAACATATATACTTCTATCCAAGCAATAGTTCCTCAAAATTTTCACAAGAGTAATCAGTTTGGTAACAACTTTAAAAACTGAAGGACACATACATGTAAGTAGTAATGCTCTCCTTTGATATAGCTGATGATATGTTTGCTACATCCTAGAAATGTTCACAAAACCAATAATTTTGGTGGCAACTCACAAGAAATGAATAAAACATATGTACACAATACAAATTGCCACCTTTCATTATTTTAGATGCCATTAAATCTTTTGGCTTTATTTTATTGGGTATCTAATGTAATCTATATGTATATTTTATTTGTATTTCAATGTGTATTTTGTGCTTATTCCCCTGTTTCACTTTTGTATAGGGTATCATATTTACCTCTTGAGTCAAAGAATGCCTGGCAGTTTCTTTCAGTTGTATTTTTGTGTATAAATTTTGACTTAGTGCTTAGATTTTCTGCTTTCCCTTACTTTGATGACTTGTTTTTTGCTTCGTTTGTGTAGTTTATGCTTTTACTCTTTTCCAGAGATGACTTTTTATCTTATTGGTGTATTCTAGGGCTCTAATCAGGTAGTATATTTAAATTTGAATTTGCAATGCTTTTATTAGTAGAAAGCATGTTGAACATATTACAGTGCTGTTTCCTGTTTTTTTTCACTTTCTCTTTTGTTTTCTCTTTTTATCAGAATTAGCTATATATTTGAGTTAAACACTGACTCTACAAAATAAATGTCCCAGCCAGGTGAGCTCAAAGGCATTTTATAAGAATTTAGTACTTTTTACTATTGACTTATGACTTCATTTGAACACCCATTACCACTTTTCAGGATTTAACTATAAAAAAATACTACAGGGTTTATTTAAGCCAATGTCACTAATAATTTCTAACATTAGTAACTAGAATCTGTAAGAATCAAGTTAAAAAAATGTAAAGATATTGTAATGACTACACTGCAAAATATGCAGAATATGGATACACAGACAGAAAAAAAATTAATTCCATCTTTACCTTTTGATTGCCTGAATTATTATTGACCCCTGGGATACATTTGCCTTAAGCCTATTGTATCAGTTATGTTTGTTATTTTCTAAAATAGCTTCTAAAAATACATTTTGTGGAGTCCCTGTAATGTAATGCAAAACAAAAAAATGTAATCTTTTAAAGGTCAACACATCTAATGGTATGCCTGTACAAAGAATTTTTATACATATGGTTTTGATAGCATAAGTGTGTTAACGTATATATGCAGTAACATTTTAGAGGAAGTCAGGAAGTCTTCCCCACATAAAATCTCTTTCCCATGGAAAAAAAAATAAAGTCCTTTCTCTTGATAATACACAACCACTGAAGTCAATTATCATAGTAAATTGTTAGGGATGATAACGGATGATAGTATTAAATTCAACCTGAATATACAAAAAAACTCATCAAAAACTAGGGATGCTTTATAAAGCCAAAGATTTTCTCACCACACAACTAAAGCTACACTTGACACTGTTTATCTCCTCCCCAAACTTCTTTGTGGTGCTCCCATCCTTAATAACCTCCAGGCATAAAAAAAAATCAAAACTTGAACAATGCTGTAACAAAGTTGCTAAATTTGCAACAAATACCCCGTTCAGAACCCACCACTGTACAGCATTAAAAAGCCAATTTGGTTAAATCTATTCTGTCAATGAACATTTACATAGCTTCTTACTACCTATAAAATTATCCCGACTTTGCTTTCTCCAGCAATAAATAACATGCTACACAAATATGTTCCCAGTTGGTATATATGTTTATGAACCATAGGCTCCTGTCTGTCTACAAACCAATGAAATCTGCCTGATATTGTCTGTACTCATACCATGTTCCTAAGAACTGTAATTCCTTATTTGTATCCATCAGGTCAATACCATTCTTCCCATCCTTCAAAATCATTCTTAAAGACGTGCTAGCCAAATGTTCACTCTGTTCTTGCTCAACACCAGTATAAACCATATCCCTAAATATGAACAAATACCTGTTCATGCCTTACATCTCCTTGCTGTCCCTTCTTTACTCACTTCCTTACTTGTATCAGTTTCTCTTCCCTGGCTTTCTATTTATATATACAATTGGCCTACTTTTCTCTCACTTCATATTGCAATTCCTGTGTATATTATACCAACTTATATTTAATTTTAGTATAAACTGGTTAAAATTTCTCTAGCTATTAAATCACTGTCATAAATGTATCTATTCTTAACCAATGTTTTCATATAATGTCTACTTTGGTATGATTATTTAAACTGTATCTGTTTTTGTATTCTTTTTAAAGACTCTAAAATTATTGTTCTTAAAATGTTTTGTAATACTTCGGAGATTTACTTCCTGGGGCCTCTGTTGAAAATGGGTTCCTATCTAGTCAGACTTTCTCAGTAAACAAACGTCATTCAGTAAATAAACTATGATGTACAGCACTCCTCTGAGTTGCAAGTGTATTTCATGGTGACAAGTGAGCCTATCCATATGTGGTAGAAAAAGAGAAGGCTTGACATGAAAAGGTTTATATTCTACCAAAAAAAAAGAAGAAGAAGAAACATAAGGGAAAGTTCCCCTGCCTTTATTACAAAAAGAAGTAGAGGTAACCTGTGGGTGTTCTGATAATGACACTAAATTCTTGTATGTAAAACCTGGGCACAGGTCAGCCATACTCGGTAAATCTGAATATCCTGCTATCGTTTTTCTTTTCTCATGAAGGATAAACTGTGGTGAGTAGAGCACCCAGAGATGGGTTTATATAGACTACGGATATTTATGATGACCATACATGTAGAATCATCATTGGAGTTTATATTATCTGGACTCAGATAAGAAGGACGTTTGATTAAAAAGAGAACATAAAAAATGACTTGACAGTTCATATGTGCTCTTTTTGCTTCTTTGTATTTCATTCTATTTTTACTATGCTTAAGGTAATGAACTAGCAAGATCTTTATAAGCATTATAGTAGCAGAGCAATAATATTCAAAGCACTTTATCATGTGTGTGTGTGTGTGTGTGTGTGTGTGTGTGTGTGTGTGTGTGTGTGTGTGTGTGTGTATGTGTGTGTGTGTGTGTCTATCTGTCTTTATGTATCTTCCTATAATTAATATAAATGCGCATATATGTATATTCAGATTAGTAATCCTAAAATGGCTGCCAAGGGATAAGTTGATGAAATGGTTTTCTCATCTAATATTGTTATTTTTCTCTGACTGCCAAGTTGTTGTCAAGCATTATTTTTTTATATCTTTCTTCCATCGGGGAATTTAATGTAAGGTTTTGCAGTTGTTTAATTTGTTACTAAATGTATTAATTATTTTATTAATTACCAATTTTTTTAATGTCAAACTTGTGCCATTTGTTGTGTTTAATATGTTCTGAAAAATAATTCTGATGAGGACTGGCACAGGCATGGAAGTGTTTAAAAATTAATTAACATTTGACTGATTTAATTCTGAGTGTGTGGGTGCATGCATATATTATTTTTTTAAGTTTATTTTACTTTTTGCAACTGACTTATTTATTTCTTTTTAATTTATTTAACCTTTGTTTACTGGGAAAGTTCAACTAGGACAGAGCCCATTTTCAGCAGAGGCCCAGGGAGAAAGGCTCCAGGTGCATATCTTTGGAATGTGGGAGGAAACTGAAGCACACAGAGGAAACCCAGGCAAATGTAGAGAGGACATGCAGACTCTGCATAGAAGGCACCCCAGCCAAGAATCGAACCAGACAGACTTGCTGTGAAATGACAACACTAACTGCTGCAACACTGTGGCACCCACTTCGCAGCATTTTGAGCCTTGTTGTTTAATTATTTTTCATTGTTCCACTTTTGTTATGCATTCCGAATAGCAGAATCCAACTTAAGAGGACTTTGAACTTTTTAACCAGATAGTTTTCTATTAAACTGTGCAAATCCCTGGTTATGCTGAATAAAGCCATTGCAAGCTTAATAGATAATCAAGTTATCAGAGTTAATAATGCTACAGATGGAGGAAATTGTACACCAGATATATATGAAGCCACATGTTCCCTAAGTTAAGTACTTAATTTAGTAGGGACATTTGTAAGGAATATCTTTTAGGATTTTTTACCTGTTCCTGGAACAACACTTGAAAAAGAGAATGTTAGTACAGTTTTTAATGGCTTTTTAATTTTATAATACAAAACACTGGTGCAAGACATAACTTTTCTTGAAGAATGTGTTAAACTGAGTCCATAAGGGCTTATATTTCAGCATGTTTCTAAGTGGTATTAAATGCAATGACCCCTTTAGTGAGATAAGTGTTTTTTTTATACTCTGGTGCTTGGTTTATTACTGTACTGATTAGATATCATGATTTGCGATAAGTACTTAAAATTCAGGTAGCTGTACTTCATGAGAAGACTGAAAATTATTCTTAATTTGCAAACACTATTGGCTTTTTGAATAGAATACTAAAAGAGTGAAGAAATGGGAGGATGCCATTCTAATAAGGAAGGAGAAAAAATGGTTTGTGCCAAGACAACCTTTGAAGAAGGTGTCATTTCTACATTTAACACCTCAAAGGTAAAATAATCTAATCGTTCTTGATCAGGCTCTGACCAGAAGACTGAAAATTTATGAAAATGGTTCACTTTTTAGAAAATATCGATTTCAGCAAGAATTTTCCTCATCGCTCACTACAGTTGGCTGCTAGAGAACCAACCAGTTCTCTGACAGATCGAAATCATCTCAATGTTAAGTCAAGTAAGGGGAATACTTCATTGATCCAGGAAAAGTAACATTGTCAAGTATTCAACAGTTCAGTGAAAGGATGAGCCTTAAAAAGGGGCAGCGTTAGATGTTGGAATGTAAGAGTGAGGCAATAAGCATGACAACATTCTGTCTTAATTGTATCTTACCTAAGTTAGTGCCTATTTTAATTTGATTAACACAAATTTGTCACATTCACACAAATGAAGTGGTTGAGAAAAGGCTTCAGTTTTTGCCTTTCAGTTCAGGATAACTCAGTGAATACATTGAACTGAAATTGCTTACTCAAGGAGTAAATGTAAAGCACTTTTTTGAATGACATAACAAATGGACAAAGTTTATTAGAGTCAAAGTTGCATAAAAAGCATCTTTATTCAATCTCTTTTACCAGCAATTTCTACATTTGAATGTCTATGTGTAGATGAGATAAAGCAGAATTGTATTCATTCCCCAAAATAAGATTCTAAGGGGATCCAGTATCTGTCTGCCTGGGGCAGCATGCTGGACAGACCACGATGCTTTGCCAGAAATGGCCTGCACCTGTCGCCCCTGGGATTCCGGATACTGGCTAAGGCTCGTGCCACCCTTATAGTGCCTTTTTTACACAAGGTTCAAATGACAAATTCACCACCGTAACAGGAACAGGCAAGCAAAAGCTGAGGGTAATGCTGCTCAGTGCTAGAAATCTAAATCTCAAAATGCACTCACTCAAGGCACTCCTTAAAATGGGGAACATCGATATCTGTGCAGTGACTAAGACTTGGTTCAAGGCTGTAGAGAGCACCCCTGCATTAACAGGCTATAACTCATACCACACTTTTTGGCCATCTAACCTGGACCAGAACACCCAAGGTGGAGATGTGTCCATATTCATTAAGGATATCCACACCTCCAAGCTAGTTGCACAGCATAATGCATCCGAGGTTATCCAAGTGCAAATAACTCTGGGCAAAACTGCAATCCAAATTGTAGCTTGCTACAGATCCCCACCATGCCCCAGGATTCCCACTCCTCTTTTCTTGATATACTGGAAAATATTAGGGTTCAACCAAACACCCTAATAATGGATGATTTCAACTACCCCACCATTAACTGGGAAAACTACTCATGTACCAACTCCTTCGATCAATGCTTTCTGGAATTCATAAATTCCAGTGCCCTGGATCAACTTATCTATACCCCCACCAGGGGCAACAATATCCTATACCTAGTCATTGCCAAAATGAGTGACTGGTGTTCCACACCTGAAATCAATTCCTCGTTGGTCAGATCCGACCATAAGCTAATCACCCTAGATATCCACATCCCGCCCCCACCACCATTAAGGAAACCATGGTAAAAAATTTCTCCAAAGACAACTTCATGCTTCTTAACACAGAAGTGGCGAATTTCATGACATCCATACAGATGGACAATACACTTACAACTGCTGAATCCTACACAAATGCACATTATAAGTACTTACACAAGTGCATGGATTGTGCTATCCCAAACAGAACCAAGTCGCTATCATCCAAAAAAAGGAAGCCAATCTGGTGGTCTCCTGCCATAAACAAACTCTACAATAGAAGGAAGAAACTGTTGCTAAAGAGAGTAAAATTCCATGAGTGGAGGAGCTCCCTGGTCAGCCTCAGTAAGAAGCTGAGTTCCCTTATAAGATCCTCCAAAGCTAGCGATGAAAACAAAATCGACACTGATTCTAAGGGCAACCACAAAGCATTCTATAGCTATAGCAAGAATCTCAATGGCAACACCCAGATCTGCTCTGAGTTACAGCACAATGGCATGAAAATTACAGAACCAACTGATATTGCCAGCATTCTGGCAGATAGGTTCAGTGCTAACTTTACCCCCCTCCACCACCTAAAGTGCCCAGGAAGAATGCAGAGTCTCTGTAATCACATCTATGCAGGTAAAAGCTGCACTCTCTAAAACCAAAAACACAGCATCCATGGGACCAGACAACATCCCAGGCTGCGTTTTACGTGAACTTCAGAACGAACTGGCTCCCCACCTAAGCATCATGTTCAATCATAGTCTCCCGTCAGGCTTTGTGCCCACTGAATGGCACACAGCAACAGTTATCCCACTCCACAAAGGGGGAGCCACCACTGATCCTGGGAACTATTGCCCTATTAGCTGACAAGCCTGGTCTGCAAGACCATGGAACGTATCATCATGAAACTCATAAACAAAGACATTGGTAACCTCCAAACTCTGAACCCCACCCAGTTCGATTTTGTGAAAGGCAGATCATGCCTTCTGAACCTGATCGACTTCATTGAGGCAGTCACCAAAGCCGTAGACGAGGGTAAGGTGGTTCACATAGCCTACCTTGATCTCACTAAGGCTTCTGACACCATCCCCCATTCTGGAATTATAGCTAAACTCACTAAACTAGGTATAAATCCCTACGTCACAAGATGGGTTGCCAACTGGCTCACTGACAGAACCCACACTGTAAAAGTTGCAGACTCCAAATCTGACTTCAAACCAGTGACAAGTGGAGTGCCACAGGGTTCAGTCCTGGGACCTCTCCTGTTTGGTATCTACTTCTCTGAAGTAAAGGCTAACACAGAAGGCCTCTGGCTACAAAGTTCTCAGATGAGTGCAAACTAGAAGCCATAGTTGAGTCCCCAAATGATGTGGACATCCTACAGAAGGGCCTCACTGAGACAGATGCCTGGTGTCAGAGGCATGGCCTCAAGCTCAATGCCAAAAAGTGCATTGTCATCCCCTTTGGTAAAAACTTTGTACCCATGAACTACCACATAAATGGCAGTCTACATAATGCTGAATGTGTGATAAGAGACCTTGGGACCCAGGTGGACAGTAGTCTCTCCTTTGATAATCACATCACCACAGTTGTCAGGAAAGCCTTCTATGTGGCACACCTCATCACAAAAGGGTTCTCATCCAGGAAAAAAGAGGTAATTGTTCCCCTCTACTCGGCACTCATTAGACCCATTATAGAGTACAACGCCCCTTTTGGAATGTACCTCACAAGACATCTGCAGCAGCTGGAAAGGCTACAGAAGTACCTCACAAAGAGGATTACTGGCCTCAAACAGATGCCCTACAATGACCGTCTCAAAAAACTCCAGCTTTACTATGTAGCATATCACCTACTCTGAGGAAATCTCTGCCTAACATATAAAGCTATGTTAAACCCAGAGCTGTTGGACACGCTACACCTTAAGAAATCCCAATCCCTCTGAGCTACACGCTCTAGGGACCTAAACCTTGTCACCACAATAATCAGGACATGCTGGAGGGATAGAATCCTGTCCCAAAGACTTCCTATACTCTGGAACAAGCTACCCATCTATGTCAAGCAAAGTTCCTCATTAGCACTCTTCAAGGAAAATCTTGATGAGTGGATGGGAAATAGAAAATACACATGGGGATCACTTCTGTGGGTCTGCTCGACAGGGCCACAGGAAATTAACTTTCTTGGGTGGCGTAAGCCAGGGAACCTTGTTGCCTAGGCTTACTTAGGCCCTTGGGCCAATAGCCTAGTACCTACCTATGAACCTATATGATAGTGAAAGACAGTAATGTCTTAAATTGGTTATGGCCAGATCATTTAAAAAAAATGCAAATTAATAAAGCTGGATATATTGTATTAATGAAAATGCTGCTATGAAATTATTTCATACAGATAGCATGATTTACAACAACATGACACTTGATGAAACACAAAGTTGTTAGACTTCTAAACTAAGGGATCTTTTTATACTACTTGTCCAAAAGTAAGTGCACTTTTTAGCATAGCAAAGGTACTCAAAGACACTAAACATGCACTTTTTATGCCAAGAGTTTAAGCCTCAACATCAAAGACAGAGGCTTTGGCAATTTAGTTAGAAAATAGCAATATGTTGTTTCAAAACTGAAATATTTTGCAAAAGACTTCTTTGCAGAAATTATCAGAGTTGAGTTTTAATTCACAGAAAATGTGTTATTTGCAGCTGTTAATGTTATGTCTTTACAAACTTGCATTCCACAAAATTTTGGTATGGAATAGTTAAGAGGTCATTTAGTAAACTACATACAAGGGTGGCCATGGTGGTGTGGTGGTTAGTGTTGTTGCCTCACAGCAAGAGGTTGTCCAGTTCGATTCTTGGCTGGGGTGTGTTCTATGCAGAGTCTAATTGTCCTTCCTGTGGTCGAGTCGGTTCCCTCCGTGTGCTCCAGTTTCCTCCCACATTACAAATACATGCAGTAGGTGGATTGGACACTCTAAACTGGCCATGTGTGTGAGTGGTATGGATGAACTACAGTGGCAAGACTAGCCATGTGGCAGTGTAAACCTTGACTTGAGTTGATTGTCACATTTGAAGTGAACACCCCGATCCAGTCTGTAAAATGGGATAAAAGGGTCATGTATGGATGGGCATGTTATACAAGCAGTAAGATTAATATTGCTTTTATATCTGCCAAATAACGTTTTATATTCTTTGGCATATTTTTTCAGTAAATGTCAAGAGTAGGCATGGGCACTGATTTAGCATCTGTTTTAGCAAATGTAGTTTTAGTTAAATGGGAAGATAATTGGTTTTATGAAAGTGTCTCTTTTAAGAATATATTGTTTTATGTTTGATATATTAATGAATTCTTCTTGTAGGGAAAAGTCATAATGACACAGTTAGTAAATTTATGAATTAATTCAATGAAACTTCAGATTTCTAGGTGTCTGTGTATAATTTATCCAAGGATATTATTACTTAGATGTATATTTATCTTTTGCTATAGAAGCAAAATTCATATAAAATCAACTTTCTTAAACAGTTAGCTGCAATTTAGTTGCCATCATCCACTTCATATTAAAGGAATATACTAAAAGGTCAACTGGTATGGTTACCAAAGATGCCTAGTCTGTATTACAATATTAATGGAAAATTGGAGAAATGGAATGCATGTCTTTGGAAATGGTTTACACCTCACAACTTTATAAATTGTTAGCAAAAGAAGTAATAGAAAATAAATATTTACCTATTTTGAAGAGCATTAAATATGAGACAGAAGAATTTAGTGTTGAGTTTGTAAAAAGATTATCATTCAACTATTTGTTAACTATTGCTAATGAACAACATTTGAACTATCACAGTAGAGGAGTGGTGTATATGTCATTCTGTTCAACTTGTAGATATTTTTATGTTTGGAAGACTAATACAACATTGAGATTCCACATGTATGAACATTTGCATTCTATAGGTGTATAAACAACAAAAATAGTTAAGTTTACATCTTTCAAAAATGTGTACCTTTAGTAACTGATAGTGTTCAAATAAATCCCAAGAGTGCTAACTATAACGTAGGGTTGGAGCAAAAACAGTTAAAATAGGTGTTGAAGTTTAATGCCTTTCACCACCCAGGGCTTAGTAGCAATTAATATTAAATGTGCTATAAAATTAAAAGCTCCCATGTAAGATTATAGCAATTCACTTAAATGTTCCTTTTCACTTTCTAATTATTGATCACCTGATTTGTTTTCACTATAAAACTGTGTCATTGGATGTTTTCAGTTGTCCTGTAGAAGCCCTCTTGATATGTGTTGGGATACAGGTTGTGAGGAAAGAGTGTAAAATGAATTACATTTGATTTTACTGGTTTTAAATTCCAATTATGTTTTTTTAGTTAAGTTTAATGTCATCATCAGTTTGATACAGTAGACTTTTTGTGGTTGGGAGACTGTAGCCTTTTGTTACACAGCATCCTATAGTATTTTACATTGTTTCAGGAGTCATCATATCTCCAACTGGGAGTGTACTGCTTTTCTATTATCAATGTGAAACAGTGGACATCTCTGTGATTCAAAGACTGAAGTATCTTAGTTGCAATGCATTTCAGACACCTAAATTGTTGGTTTCCAGACATCTTTGCCACTGACAGTGTACTGCTGTTTTCCCTAAAAGTGATCAGGAAGAAAAATAAGCTATGCCCCAGGTTGTGATTTGTTTATTTTCTCAATGTCTCTACCACTTTGCATGCTATTTGTTCTATCTGCCATTTACATGTTTTTGTAGTTCTCCTAATCCATTCATGAGTCCTTTGATTTGTGACCTATGAATACTTCAGGTACAGTACTGAGAATTTTACAATTAATTTTGAATGGCTTTGCTGTTTCCAGTGCTATCCACATATGGTACTGGACAATCCCTTTCCTCGTGTTACCTTTAGTCTTAATGTGCTGCAGTAAGCTACATCACAACCTTTGATGAAGTGTGTTGGATAGTGATTGTCAGAAGTTAGCACCCTATTCTCTGCACCCTGATACTAGCTCTGTATGAATACTGGAACTATAGATAGCTTACTTCAGGAATGGCATTCCTTGTCAGATTTCCATTAAACATATGGACTCACATGAACTTTATTTATTTACTGTAATACTTTTTATATGTTCTTTATTATAATTTGTACACCAGCTTAGCCAAAAGGTCACACATAAAACTTTATTTTGTATCTGTTTTTATATTGATGATACCTTTCTTGTATTTACATTGCTTGAGCCAAAGCATTCAAAGTAATAAGCTGTCATAAGCCTGAACTTAAACTTTATGTGTTTAATGAATGCATAAATCCATAAATCTGCAACCAATTTATCTGTGAAAATCAGGGCTTATGGTTTTGTGGTCTGCAGTGATGACCATAAATTTATCTGGAATGGCCAACTGGCATTTGAAACATAAGGCAGATGTGAAGTAGCCCATTGGCTTATCATAAGGACCTGACACACCTTATTAAGCTTGGCAATGAACATCTCTAGTATAGATTTATAATCAGTGGCTTTGTTCCACACGAACCATGCGCTCATTATCTCCTTGAGTTATTTTCTTGCTTATTTACGTGTTTGTTTGTTAACCGGGTAGCTGGACTGACTGCAGGGGATAGGATTGATTTTTAAGTATTAACTTTGAGAATAATTGGGGCATGTGCATTGATTAGTTTAGGGAGAGAATTGCACATAAGTTAAGTCTTTCTACCTGTAATAGGAAGCAGAATTTTGCAGGGTGTGCTAATCAAATGAAATTGCATATTTTAATTGTTTCAAGTTGTGTATCGGTTGCAAAAATTTTTAAGCACATAGTGAAAAAAGCATATTCCAGTGTTGGAAGGAATACATATTTTGTCTAGTGCCATTCTAACCTCTATAGAAAGTTAATGACTTAATATGAGATTTTGTAACAAAGCTTTCAGTGGTGTATGATTTGGATTTTAATGAGTGCTTCGTTTGTGTGTTGCTAGAAAGACAGCATGTGGTCCACATGTAGGCTGGTAAGCTTGTGACCAAATACCCAGTTAAACACTTGACTGATGGTCTCACCTACTAAATCCATGCCTGAAATATGTGTAAGATTCTATAGTTGTTTGGGAAGTATCAGTGATCAAAAAGGCTCATTTCAATTTAGGGATAACTGGTTCCATAGGAAATCCAGTTGGAGGTCAATTTGAAAGTTATTAATGTAGCCAAGGATAGAATCATGTATCATCTGTATGCATTGTTAAATCTAGTGGAAGGAGGCCTAAGGGAAGATTGTTCAGGAAGAAAGGGACAGAAGTGTGGTTCACATCTTTCTTTCTTTATGATGTATTGCAACTACATTTTGTATTGTACTAATTGTATCTGTATATTTTGCACTATGTTATGAACGAATGACCTCTTTGATTATTCTCTGTACTGCACCTGCAATGTTCATTGTATACATCGATTTTTGTATATGTGATTTTGTTTGTTTCCTCGGAGCTTATCTCCCCGGGCCTCTACTGAAAATGGACATATATCTAGTTAGACTAGCCCGGTCAACAAATGTAAAATAAAAATAAATAAATAAACATCATAGACCCCTGGGGAACTCAGTTCATTCACTTGTATTAGAAATTATGTTACCAGTAACTACCTGAAAGGTTATTTTGCTAAGGTAACCATTATGTCACTCACAGTCCAAAGTTTACTGATTCTGACTTTCTCAGAAGTAGGTTACGACTGCCAATATCAAAGGCTTTTGGCATATCAACAATCAGAGCTCCAGTGAAAAGCCAATTATTATAGCATTTGTCAATTTGTACAGGGCTGTAAGGGCAATATAGTCAGCTATAAAGCCATGTTCCATATCTGTTTAGAGTTTGTAAATGCTGATACATTCAATGATTTGCTCATAGATGAATTGCTCAAACAGTTTTGTATTCAAAGATTGGAAGTAGGTGATGAATCTTGTGAAGAGTTTGGATTTGGAAGTTTAGATGATGATATTGCAAGGGTATGTTTAAACTGAGAAGGAATTAAACCGTAAGTGATGTGGTATTAAGAATATGTGTTAATGTACTAGATGTATACTGTGAGGCCATGCTCAAGAATGCAGGTAATCTTCTGTCAGTTTGTGAGAAGTAGGCAGACTTATTGTAAAACCTTGCAGTTAATGTTTCTGACAGCATAACAACTTTCTTTTAATGGATTCCCTTGAAATTGGATGTTGGTATAAAATCCCACTTGGATAGCTATGCATGGAGAGACACTGAATGTGGGAGAGCAGACAGGAGCAGGGTTAACTTGGGTAGCTTTTTAAATTAGTCATTAAGGTTTTTTAGGGTTTGTTTGGTGAGGTTGTAGCTAAATTGCTACTGACATGTTAATTCTGTAATTGTTATCTAGAAAACTCTAGGACAAGCTGCCATAGCTGCTTCTTTTTTCCCATCAAGAAAGTGGATATTGTAAAGTAATCCTACTTAATTTCCTTATGTAGATGGTTTTGATGCAAATTGTCATTGTTGGGGATATATTTCGAGTCAGCACAAACTGTCTCTCTCTGAGTAATGTTTTTGTACTATGCAAAAGTCAATGGCATTTATGTCTCTGCAGCTTTCTCTGTTTGGCTGAGAAAATTACTCTTGAATTGTGAGGGTGTAATTAGCAAAACAGGCATGCACATTGTTAACACTGTTTTTATTGTAGATGGGATTCTAGTCTATTCTAAGTAAACAGGAAAATTAAAGGTTTCTGTTAAATAAATTGTTAAAATCAGACTGTAAAAATCATTAGGCATTTTTAAAATGACAGTCAATAACAGACAGTAATGCAGGAAACTCAAGTATCTAATTTACAAATACTCTAATGTACATTAGGAGGCAAAAAACCATACACAAACTTGTACAGAATTTTGTCTAGCTTTATTTATGAAACACATGTCATTTTATACGTTTTACAATCAGCCTTTGCCCACCTCACTGACGTGGTCAGTGACAGGGTCTTTACATCATAGTAACTTATGAAAAAGTGCTGAGATGGTGTTTTTCAAAAATCTTTTTCCCATGAGAATATTACAGCCTTGCAAAGCACCTGGTCGGTCACAATGTCCTTCCGAGGATGTAGCCAATTCAAGGCTCTTAGATTAGTTCGAATACAATGGGTGCATGTCTTCTTTAATACTTCTCTTTGTCTCTTTCTTGTTCACCAGCTGGACATTATCTCTGATAGTGCACAAGGCCGTTCTTCTGGTGGAAGCAGGAAAAGATACACATGCACACAGATTCATTATTTTCTAACTTTGCAAAATAATCTTTCACTGACAGACATGAGCCAGGCCGAGCTGGTCGCTGCCAAGGCCAAGTTTCTAGTTACACTGCAGCTTATGCTTCAAGCAATAATATGCGAGTTTATTTCTACTATTATTCTAGTGAAACAGAATTAAATGCATTACATATTATTCTATTTCTCAATCTATGTATTCCATATATGTTCAAGTTCATTTATATATCTAACCACACAACTTATATATGTCTGAATGTTTGGATACATATCTTTCTAGCAGCTTATATGTGAATACATATTTTCTTAGTAGCTTATATGTGAATACATATTTTCTTAGTAGCTTATATGTGAATACATATTTTCTTAGTAGCTTATATGTGAATACATATTTTTCTGACATTCTCCCTCCTGTTAATGCATTTCATTCTATTTGAAACATAAACAATATCATTTCATTTCTTAGCCTTTTCCTTTTCAAGGACTTTCAGCTAAGTAAGTCATTTATTTTATATTTCAGAAAAAGCATCATCTGAAATTAATCTTTCAATTTCAACACTTTGGTAAAAAGTTTTAGTAACAGATATATCAACAAATTTTTGATTAATCTTTTCATGCAGGGAATTTCACAGTAAACACATGCTCCTATTAGGAGTATACCCACACAAATAGCAATTAAGTGTTTAATAGGATGGAACCCCACCCCCCCAAACAGATTCTGGAAAAAGTCCGTCAGTGGGTTTGGGTCTGGTTTAGTCATTGCTGATACTTGCTGAATTACCTCTAGGTGGTTATTTGTCTCGTGGACGATCCTCAGGGATAAAAGCACAGCATTCTTCTTCGTGTACCACCTCTTGCCGCTAGGGTGAAGTAAAGAGCCATTCGATTTTGTAGCACAACAGTTCTTATTGCATTCAGTTTATCAGTCACCAATTCTAGGGTGGAAATTGCTCATGACTTCTTGACAGCTTTCTCAGCTCCCAGATCGATTTGACTGCTCCATAGGCTGGTGGTATTCCTGCCCTGGATATAACACTGTTGCCCAAGTCCATATGAGTCAATTTACTTTTGTCTTTCACTGAATTATGGTCTTTTCAACCAGCTTCAATTTTACCAACTGGATTTACAGGTTTTTTAACTGGACCTTCAGATTCTCGAGCTGTTTTCCTTACGTTTTGTATTTTACCCAAAGGTAATTCTGCAGTATGTCTTATTGCTGAAACCAGATAACCCAAAAAACAACTGCCGGACCAATTCTCAGGTAACCATTTATATGCCTTTTTCCCACAAATAAAATCATTACTTTGGTACTAATACGTGTTATTCCTGCATGAAACATTTTTCTATCCTTAATAGACAATTGCTTAGTTAAGACTGGATTGTCACATACTGCATTTAATGTAGTTTTCATTGAACTCAGATATGAATCATGGTTAGTATTACAAACAGTACCCCACTTTTGACTTTAATGTAACATTTATAAGACATTGTTATATTACCATTACTCCAGCCCACCTGGAGGGTATCACTTTGTAGAAACATACAACTCCTTTTTGTGTGACAGGTAAAAATAAAGCAATTTTGTCCTGTGATCTCACAGTTTCTGTATAAAAACTTTCCAAAGTCTCATTTTATCCCCAGAGGGACAGTGGACATTACAGTCTTTTATATGCTGTTGGTATAGCTGTACAAACCCAGCAATTTGAAAAGTTTATAGTCTCTGTATACACTTGCTTCATGGCCAGGTATGTGTTAAAGTTTGGATGCCAGTCTATAAACAGTTCATCACGTCTTCTCACTTTTACTCGTGTGGTTGAGTGCAGAGAAAAACCACAATAAGAGAAAAATTGTCATATTTAGTCAACAAATGCACTGCCAAAGAAAATAATTATGCAATAGTTCTTGGGTTGCTCTGCTTTTGTTTGCTTTACTCTTGGCCATTTTGCCCTTGTGTATCAGTCACAAAGTTCTTATTCAGCTGAAAGTTCTTTTGTCTGAAAAAGAGTTAAACTGCAAAACAGATTTATTTATTAACAGTTTCTTTATATAATTAGCTAGTGAACTGTCAGCTTCCAGCTCTGCAGGCATGAGAGCTTTTTACTGAGGCACATAATATGCCCTTCCAAATACTACTTCAAAGGGGATCAAACCCTTTACATTTGTTACTGTTTTCATGCTCAGCAATGCTAGAGGTAAACAGCAAATCCAATTCTTCTGAGTCTCACTCATCAACTTCTTTAACTTGTTTTTTAAAATCCCATTGTACCTCTCCACCAGTCCTGCTGACTGTGGGTGGTAAGCACAGTGATTCCTTAAGGAAATCCCAAAAAATCTCCCAAGTTGTTGAATTGTCTGATTGACAAAATGTGTCTCATTGTCACTATAGATCTTTCCGGTATGCCAAATCTAGGAATTATTTCCTTTACTAGGGCCTTTGCCACTGTTGCTGCATCCGGATTCCTGGTTGGAAAAGCTTCTACCCATTTTGAAAACATATCTATGATCACTAAACAGTATTTCTTTCCTTCACATTTATTCAACTCTATGAAGTCCATACAAATAGTATGGAATGGATATGGTGGTGTAGGAAACTCCTTGCTTGTTTTTAAATGCTCCTTGTGCATGGTGCTTGTTACAAGTATGACAAGCTGCACAAAATTTTATTGTATAATTTATGTATCCATATGTTTGGAATATTTTATTTACTAACTGTACCATCCCCCCTGTTGAGACATGGCTCTGCCCATGGCTCAACAAAGCTGCATATCTAAATAAATTAGACGGCAATATTGTTTTTTTTTTTTTTCCTTTGGAAATGTACAGTCCATTCTCAAAAATTGCACCTTGTTTTACCCAGTTTTGTTTTTCTGCTTTTGTAGTAAGCATTTGCATTGTTTTTAACATGTCTAAATTTAAAATCTCAAAGGGTTGTAATTTTTCATTTAAAAATAAAGTTTCTGAGTCTGAGGCTGCTTGCTTTGCAGCTGCATCAGCTCGTGCATTACCTTTTGAAATTTTATCCTGTTGTTTTGTATGAGCTACACATTTACAAATAGCTACTTTGGTAGGCAACTGAATAGATTCTAATAGCTCCAAAATAAATTGCGCATGATTAATAGGTTTTTCACTGGATGTAATTGTCCCTCTATTTTTTTTATTGTTGTGCAAACACATGCACTGTAGAAAAAGCATACTGATTATCAGTATATATGTTTACTTTTTTTGCCTTTTACTAAAATACATGCTCCTGTCAAAACTACCAGTTCTGCTGCTTGAGCATACAAGTTGTGTGGCAAAGTTTGTGCTTCTAGATTTTTAGTGTCTGTAACTACTGCATACCCCACCAGATTTTTCCCTGTAGGACCCCTTCTGCATGAGCCATCCACGTAATATGTCACCTCAGCATCATTCAAGGGCATATTTGTAAGATCTTGTCTAGGTAAAGCTAACTGTTTATATGAGGTTGACTCAGCAGTATGGTCATACATGAAAGATGTCTAGCAGGAGAAAGGTATGCAACTTTTTCTTGTAGCAGAATTATTGCAACTGCATGAGGCATTCTTAATGTGAGAGGGTGGAATAACACCACTGAGGCTGAAGCCTGCACTGCCATTGCTGCTGCAACTACTGCTTGTACACAGTGAGGCAAAGGTTGCACCACTGGGTCTAACTGTGATGAATAGTAAGCTTATGGGGCATTGCTTATCCCCATGTTGTTGCTTTAATACTGATGTCATGTACCATTGCTTACAATCTATGGTCTAAAAAAAAACGTTTGTGATAACTTGGAAGTCTTAAAACTAATGAAGAAGCTATTAACTGCTTCAACCTGCAGAAAGCCATTTCTGCTTTTGTTTTTCATTGTAAAATAATTTGGTACCCAGCTTTAACAAAAATTAGTTGTACCTAAGAAAGACATTATTTTTTTTTTTAGTTGTTGGTTTGGGTGCTTGCAAAATTGCTGTGTTTTTTTTTTCTTTTCTCTTTCCCACTATTTAGTATTTTATCTTTATTGAATATCACATATCCCAGGTATCTAACCTGTGTTTTTTTCCCAAAGTTTGTAACTTACTTTTGTTTACTTTGTGTCCTTGTATTACTAAAAATTTTAACAATGCTACTGTATTCACCCTGCACTGCTGCTGGGTGCTGCTAGCAAGATGTCATTTACATAAAGTAAAATTTGACTACTTTCTGGTGGGGTAGACCCTGCCAGGTTGCTAGCCATTTTTTGTGCAAATATTATTGGGCTCTCACAATATCCCTGTGGTAGTCGAGTATATGTATACCTTTTACCCTGAAATGTAAATGTAAACCAATATTGACTATCAGGATGTACAGGTATTGAAAAGAAAGCATTGCTTATATTTACCACAGTAAAATACTTCTGTTGTGGCTTTAAATCATTTAACAAGGTATGTGGGTCTGGCACCGTGGGTGCTCTAGGTATTACTGCATTATTTACAGCTTATAAATCTTGTACCATCTGCCATTCCCCGTTTGCTTTTTTTAACAGGAAATAGGGGTGTATCACATGGTGAATCAGGAGATTCTACCAGTACTCCTTTTTTGAGTAATGCTGCTTATTATAGGCTTAATTTTTACTTTTGCATTTTTTTCCAAAATGTATTGTCTTTTTTGTGGTCTAAAAGCTGACTTTGGGGTAATTGTAACTGGTTCTGCTGCTTGAATAAGCCCTACATTTAACTTGCCTGTTGACCACAGAGTTGTTGGAATTTTACACAAGGCCTCTTCTTTTCTTTTAATATAAATGCTAATCAGCTGTCCTTACTAGATTGCAAGTGTACAGCTGTATGTGTCTGTGTCAACCAATTCAGTTTTGTTTTTATATCCCTTGTCCTGACATTTCTAAATCAGTCTGTTTTCCCATTTTGTTACCTTTTTTTTTCTCTAAGTCTGCCCATTTAACACTTTTGTTTTTTGTCAAGCTGACATGTGGCAGTCTATTGGACTTATACAATCTCATGAACTCCTGAGGTAATGAACAGCTTACTACACTGTTTCCCTCAGTATTCCAGCATAAAGTTTGTAATATTAATTTGTCAGCAGGATTCTTACTTATATTCCTTATCAGGTCCTGGTGTGCTACAGTAGTATGGAGTACAATGTAACAAGTGCTGCTGATCAGTGTCAAGGGAGGGTACCTTACTGATGGCTACGTTTATCAGTTCTTTGGTTACTGCCCCTGGACCAATCATAACTAGGTCCTGGCTGTACCAATAATAGGCTTCACCCTCTGATTACACCACAAGAGCATCCATTTGTCTTTGTGCTTCCATACCCTGCATGGTAGGAACTACTGCTATGCCAAATATTTGCACAAGGTCTCTTCCCAGTAAGTTTACTGGATATTTTTGCAGAAACTACAATTTTACTTTTCTGAGTCATACCTGAAACAGGGTCAGTTATTGCTATATTATGGGAAAGTGGTTCCCTGTATAGCTGTCCATTTGCTGCTTTTACTAATATATAATCAGGTGATTCAGAATGTTTTGGTAACTTGGAGGGTGTATCAAAGTCCGTGACGCTCCTGAGTCACACAGGAATTTGACCTTTCTTCCCTCCACCAGAAGTGTTACTTCTGGTTTTGTATTGCTAGGTAGCGCTCCAGGCTCAACAATGCTAAATCTAAAATTTTATTTTCATTTTTATCCTCTACATCTGTTTGTACTTCCTCTATTCCCTCTACTACATTCACATTTTCTTTTTGTT
Organism: Protopterus annectens; assembly: GCF_019279795.1. Lineage (NCBI taxonomy): Eukaryota > Metazoa > Chordata > Ceratodontiformes > Protopteridae > Protopterus > Protopterus annectens. The sequence continues at coordinate 143,213,290 of NC_056726.1, forward strand.
TATTAACCTTTCCTGATGATTTTTGGTTATTATCACTATCATATAGTCAATCCACATCTCCTTTATCTTCTGTCATTGCTTTCTTATTTTGTTTATAGTCCCTAGCTAGATGCCCTTTTTACCTGACTGTAATACAAATACTTCAGCTCCGTCTTCAGCAGTGAAGACTTGTGCCTTTTTTTTTTTACTATTAAAGTGTCTTTCAGTACGTCTAGCATACTCAAGTAAGGCTTACAGCCTGCTTGTTCAGTGATTTATCATATGCCTTGTAATAAAACTACTAACAGAGGCAATGCAACCTTTTAAAAATGTATTTTTTAATTGTTGTTTTAAGCATTTTAATAATCTAGCATAATATCCATCTACTGTCTCATTTTCCTGTTGTATGCATTAATTAATGCAAGTCCAGTCTGCTCTAAGTTTTCATTTTTCAGAGATTCTGTCTGTTAGACCTTTCACTCTGTTGTCTAAAAATGTTTCAGAATTTTTTAAGCTTCTGTTTTTTTTACAATTTGCTTCCTCAATCCACTTATGTGCTTGAGGTATGCCTAGTTGGTGCTGTTTTTCTTTTGCCTGACGCCCTGCATCAGATTAAAGCTTGTTTAAGGAGTTTAACTAGTGAAAGTTTATCTAGTTTACTATCAAATTTATAGTTGTTAACACATTTTGCAAAATATTTCACATTATTTGCTTACTGCAATTGCATATGCTTCACATTATCCGTTAGGGGCGGATCTTGTGATCTCTTAGTGCACTGATTTCCCATGTCTTAAAAAGACTGTTACGTAACCCTTCTCTTGTACCACGTGGTATCTTATTTCCCCATATCCACAGTAGTGTCTAGAATGACTGTTTACTTTGCTTTGTTATTCCCTGATCTATGACTCAAGATACAATACTTCGACTCTCTCTCTCCCTGCTATCACAAACCTTAGCAATAGCACAGTGTAACCTGGTCCCTGATCTAAAACAAAGACAAAGAGGGAAATTCTTCTTACCTGAGCCTCCCGCTTTGACTGTCTTTTTTTCCTTGGGGCCCAGTCTTCCGCTTTTCAGCCACAGATCAGAAAGTGGACAGCCTCTTTACACACAACAATTCAGTCGGAGGTCTTTTCACTTTAAGAAGAACCATTTTGTTTTGGCAGCTTCTCCTGCGCAGATTTATCACCACTCATGCACTCTGTGACCTGCAGCTTACCAAGGGAATTCCGGCACGATTAGGACCAAAATGTTAAATAAATTGTTAAAATCAGACTGTAAAAATCATTAGGCATTTTTAAAAACAATGTCAGTCAATAACAAACAGTAATGCAGGAAACTCAAGTATCTAATTTACAAATACTCTAATGTACATTAGGAGGCAAAAAAACATACACAAACTTGTACAGAATTTTGTCTAGCTTTATTTATGAAACACATGTCATTTTATACGTTTTACAATCAGCCTTTGCCCACCTCACTGACGTGGTCAGTGACAGGGTCTTTACATCATAGTAACTTATGAAAAAGTGCTGAGATGGTGTTTTTCAAAAATCTTTTTCCCATGAGAATATTACAGCCTTGCAAAGCACCTGGTCGGTCACAATGTCCTTCCGAGGATGTAGCCAATTCAAGGCTCTTAGATTAGTTCGAATACAATGGGTGCATGTCTTCTTTAATACTTCTCTTTGTCTCTTTCTTGTTCACCAGCTGGACATTATCTCTGATAGTGCGCACAAGGCCGTTCTTCTGGTGGAAGCAGGAAAAGATACACATGCACACAGATTCATTATTTTCTAACTTTGCAAAATAATCTTTCACTGACAGACATGAGCCAGGCCGAGCTGGTCGCTGCCAAGGCCAAGTTTCTAGTTACACTGCAGCTTATGCTTCAAGCAATAATATGCGAGTTTATTTCTACTATTATTCTAGTGAAACAGAATTAAATGCATTACATATTATTCTATTTCTCAATCTATGTATTCCATATATGTTCAAGTTCATTTATATATCTAACCACACAACTTATATATGTCTGAATGTTTGGATACATATCTTTCTAGCAGCTTATATGTGAATACATATTTTCTTAGTAGCTTATATGTGAATACATATTTTCTTAGTAGCTTATATGTGAATACATATTTTCTTAGTAGCTTATATGTGAATACATATTTTTCTGACAGTTTCCATATTTTCAGCAAAGAAGTGATGATAGATAAATTAGAAAGGAAGGGCTTTTCTTTAAGGGACAAGCATAGTTTGATAGGGTAATGGTCTTTTAGGCTAATGGATCGAAGTTATAGGCCTGTGAACTGGTGAGTAATAGTAGTGAGTACTAAATCAAGAGTCAAGTCAAGGCTGCTGCATTTCTTTAGTCTACTGTATTGGCTAACTAGTTTTAACCCCACCAGTGAAATAAGAAGGCTTCATAGTGATTGGCAATCAAGACCTGTAGCATCTGGACTAATGCCACCTATAACGACAATATTAATAGTCAGTATTAAAGGGCATATGCTATTGCAGGGTAGTTTTTAATGCTGAAAGGCTGAATCATGGAGATAGTTAGGCTGCCCTGTCTATACTTAGATGTAACCAAGATGAAGATGAACCTTTAAGCATTTTGGGGCATCCTCAGAAAGTGGAATTCTTTTAATTAAATCAAACTGTTCTGTTGCTAATTCTGCTACCCAGACCATGTGTGTGTGTGTCTGTATGTGTATATGTGTTGCTACTTACAATGGGACCAGTGCTGATATTTTTATTTGTTACCTTGAGACTAAATTAATTTATGATAAGATATCAAATCTTTTTCATATTTAATATCTGGCTGTGTCACCATTATTTGGAAGTCTGTTGGACTATATGGGTGGGATGGAAGTCCTACTGAACTACACATTTTGATGAGTATTTAAATAGTAATCAGTTTGACTTATAATTTAGTATAGTGATTTGAGTCTATTGATTTGTTATATGTTATGTTAAGCTTAGTAAGAATTTGAATGGCTCCTTGGATCCTATCAATTTTTTTGGAAACAATTTTCCAAAAATACTTTTCTGCCCAAGAACAGCTGTCACCCACCAAATATTGTGAGAAATATACCAAAATCACAGTTCTTATGGTTAAAAAGAATCTGTAATAGTGAACTCTAAATATGATAACACGGGGCAATGATTTGATGCATAGGTTTAAACACACATACTATTTATTTCTGGAATTAAATAGAGCTAAATATGAGGCTGTTCAGTCTTTACTCTCTTCATTGTTAAGATATAAAGATAAAGAAAGGGTTGGACAGGGGACAATTAGGGTCGCCACTTCCCCTGTGGACAACTTTTTTTTAATTAATGAGGTGATTAATAAATACTGGTGTATAATATTATCTGATAGCATTCTGGTGGATTTGTTACCAGCAGAATATTTTAATCACCATAAGACTGGATGCAACCTATGAAAAGTACATATAACACATTTGGAGTAAAAATAATTGTTTCCCTGTGATAAATTTGTGTGTGTGTGTGTGTGTGTGTGTGTGTGTGTGTGTGTGTGTGTGTGTGTGTGTGTGTGTGTGTATGTGTTATATGTGTGTGTGTGTGTGTGTGTGTGTGTGTGTGTGTGTGTGTGTGTGTGTGTGTGTATGCGTGCTTGCATGTGTGTGTGCGTGTGTGTGTGTGTGTGTGTGTGTGTGTGTGTGTGTGTGTGTGTGTGTGTGTGTGTGAACATATAAAAATACAGTAAGTTTAAGTACCCCAAATAGCACAAAATTTTTATATCAGGAGCTATATAACTTGTAATGCTAGATAGTTTATCTACCTGGCACAATGTTTCTCTGGCTGTTTTTATATAGGGTGCACCTCTCATGTATTCAAAAAGATGATCTCATCACATTTCAGTTAAATGAGATGTAAGTAATTGGGGATCAACCTTTATAAACATTCTCATGACCACGCCGGTTGTATATTTACTTTCATCGGGATTGATGATTGTGAAGAATGGATGGGAAATGGACAGTTCACCGCGGGGATCACTGCAGTGGCACTACTTGATAGAGGCACTGGGAATTAACGTCAGGCGGTATGATGCCAGGCCACTTCTATGGGCTAGGCTTGTATAGGCACCAGGGCCATTAATCTAGTACACACCTATGATGTAGCAGTCAGGTGTGTAATACATTAGAAGTTTATTTAAATAAGTTATTGGATGTAAAGGAAAAATTCTGTATCACTTTTATTGCTGCATTATTCTCTCTGGGTTTGAGTGGTCATTATTAATGCTAGGATGAATGGATTGATAAATTGAACATGTTTGGCTGGGTTGTTTTTATATATTTGTTATATTCTATATCAATATAGATAATTTACAGTTACCAACTTGTAAAAAAGTCACCCTGATAAACCATTTAGGAAAAACGGCAAGAAAGACCCAGGCATGCAAGAGTTTTTACTGTGTAATATCTTAAGCATCCTGTAGTGGATTCTCATGGAATATATGCAAAGGAACTGTTAAGAACACAGCCAGTGTTTTTGTTATATGACTACTGAATGACAGTGACATTTTTACTTTTTACTTATTTAAGTCTTTACTGAGCATAAGGTTTGTCTGTCTAAACATTCTACTTCTTGATTTGGATGTAATCTGAGATAGTTTGCAGGTACAATAATGTTTATGGATATCAGGCTTGTTATTAAGTTCAGTGTTTCAAAAATGTGGTTAAGCAATGTACTTTTGTTGTACTTATACATGGTGAAAAAGGGGGAAACATGGCATGTCTACAGTTAGTTATGTTTGGAATTAATGGCTAGAATGCACTAATTAAGACAAATAAAAAAGTTATGGGCATTCAAAAGTTCTGCAGTTGAAATAATGGTATGTTCTTATGGGTTTATTTGCAAATATAAAGCACCAAATAGACCAGCAAAGCAGCACAGAGTTCAATAAATTTATTAAATACTTGTGTCAATAACAGACTAGTTTCGGCAAACAGCCTTCTTCAGTGTAACACAATATAGTCAAGTTCCATTTTAATCATCAGTTAAATACTTATCTAGAGCCAATCAAAATTATTTGCTCATGAATATTCATAAGTTTGAAACATATTTAAGTTTCACATACAAAAATGCAGTGGGTACTGTATATACTGACAAAGTCAATCCTGAATGTGAGGATAGACACCCCAAAGAAGTACATACATAGAATTGGAAAGTTATTAGTATATTATGGCATATCCATCCCATCATATACTCATGCTCATGTTTATATCAAACTGTATTTGGGTAGCCATTAACACTAGCTACTAAGCCAATGTTCATCAGAAGCACCAAATGTATAATACATCAAGTACTTAAATTAAATAGACTCAAAAAATGGGGAAATATAAAGCATATATATAGGAAGTCACAGTGAATATACCTATGTGAATATATATGGGTGTGTAAAAGAACAAAATAAAATAAAAAATCAGCATCATCCATAATGTAAGGCTTATATCAAGGATCAAGCCCAAAATATGTATTGATAACCTCCAAGACTGATAATATGATAGTAAGTACAACTATGTAGTAATAACTTATCTTAGATAATAATAAAATCAGTCCTGAAAATTAAGGGTGAACACCCCAAAAAATACGTACATAGGATAGGACAACTTATTAATATATTGTGGCCTATCCATCCAGCCATATACTCATATTATATCAGTCTGTATTTGTATAGCCATAAACCTTAGCTATTAAACAATTATTCATCTAAAGCACCGAAAATGTTGGATATCAAGTACTTAGGGTAAGAGGCCTAGACAAGCTATATCAGAAAAATAGGGAAATCAAAGTATGTGTAGAGGGTTGAAGTGGGTATGCGCATATAACTAAATGTGGGTATGCCATTATACATACTGAATAATCCATGCTGTAAATCTTCAATCAAGAATTGGAAATTAAAGATCAAAAGACACATTCTTAACCACCAAGATATAAAGATATGATAATATGTGCAACTAATTGAGATACTGAATAAAGAAATATGTTAAGCTTACATGACCACAGGGGTTCAAATTGGTCATTGTTTACACATGGACATAGTCCATATATTATGTATAATTAAAGTAGGGCCCATGATCAATACCAGCCAAAATGCTTAAATGATCATTAACCCTACATAAGGGGTAACCAAAAAAATGTAATCCACTAATTGGTGTCAGATATATCAACATTAATGTTAAAGAATAACCAAATTCTCCTATAAATGGTCATTCAATCCAGGATGAAATAAACCCCCCAATGTAGTAATCCAATATTTCTCTTTTTGATCCAGTAACCCATGCCAGCCCTGTTTGTTGGTTCTATCTCCAGAAATGCGGTCAATAACCATAAAGGTGAACCTAGCCTGAGGATGTTTTAATGTGTGTTGATATAAGGCACTAGTCTCCTTATGGTTTTTCATATCACTACGGTGTTCATTCATTCTGAATCTCAAAGCCCTAGAGGTTTGTCCAACATAAAATCCCCACAGTAACAAGAGGCCAGGTACACCACCCAATCGCTACTACAATTACCAAAACCTTAATGTCAAAATTCTACTGGTATTACGACTGGTAAACTCCTTGGATTTAAGCATATACTGGCAGGATCCACAGTGGCCACAAGGGAATGAACCAATGAGTTCATCACCATGAAGTGTCAGTTGTTTATGGGTCGTCCCCCCACTTGCCATATGTTTGAAATGTGAAAAGTAAGAGCCTAAGGTTTTGCCTCGTTTGTATGAAAAAAGACAACGAGGTCCCAAGATACTTCGTAGCTTTTCATTAGCCAGTAGAATATTCCAATGTTTGTTAATAATGTTTCTGATCATATTAATGTTTCTACCATATGTGGTGATGAATCTGACACATGTACTGCGAGATGATTGATTTTTGTTCTTATTCTGATATTGTAATAAGTCATCCCTTTCAAGACTATTTGCTCTACTCTGAGCAGACACAATATCAAATCTATCATATCCCCTATGGGTAAATCTTCGACTGAGATCCCTACTGGCCGATTGGTATTCCTCAATATTTGAACTGAGCCGTTTGATACGTATGAACTGGGATATGGGAATACTCCTGATGGTGTGACGGGGATGTAAACTTGATGCGTGTAACAAGGTATTATATTGCGGGTACTTGCGGAAAACCCTAGTAGACAAAGTATTGTCTGGGTTCCTATATACAGTGACATCCAAAAAACTAATGGTGTTTTTATCATATGTCACGGAAAATTCAAGTCCCCAGACATTATCATTAAGATACTCAACAAATTCCCTTAGGTAACACACATCAGCCCGCCACACCAACCAGCAGTCGTCCAGGTAACGTCTCCAAATGTCCATTTCCACCTGAAAGATGTTATGTGATATGTCATAAATCATATATTCTTCGACATAGGCCATGAAAAGGTCAGCATATATAGGGGCAAAAGATGCCCCCATAGCTGTTCCTTGTAGCTGCCAATAGCATTGGCCTTGGAAATACAGAACATTCTTGTTTAACACATGTTCAGACATACATATCAAAAGAGTGTTAAAACCCGGTGAATATAGGTTAACCCTTTCCAACCAATATTGTATAGATTGGAGACCCGCCCAGTGGGGTATGCTTGTATATAATGATTTAACATCCAAAGTACATAAATACCATTCGGGTTCCAATTGAGTTTCCCTGATAATTTGTAGAAACTGAGTGGTGTCCTGCAACCTAGATCTTATATGTTCCAATAAGGGTTTGAGATATTTGGTAAGGAAGGCCGACAGTGGTTCGGTCAAAGAGCCTATTCCTGAGACTATTGGTCTGCCTGGTGGTTTTTCTAGAGATTTATGAATTTTGGGTAAAAGATACAATATCTGTTTGGATGGTTCAGAAACCATAAGTGAATCCAAACATTTCTTGTTTATAATACCCTCCTCATAGGCCAGCCGCAAAAAAGAGTCAATCTCATCCTTAAATACTGGTGTAGGGTCTATAGACATGTACATATAGCACTTGGCATCTGACAATTGGGTTAGCCCTTCCTGGACATAATCCAGTATTCCAAACCACAACCGCGCCTCCCTTATCAGCAGGGACAATAACTATATCTTTGTTGTCACACAAAGTATTCAAAGCTATCCTATCTTCAGGAGTTAGGTTACTAGCCAACATGATATGTCCCATATTCTCAAAATGAATATCCCTCAAAATGGTGTCCATGAAAATAGAAACGTGTTTATTCATAGGAGGTTGGAATGAGGACTTGCCAAAACGGAAGTCCTCAGATGGTTCTGACTGGTTATCCTCAAAGAACAGTCTAAGATTTAATATCCTACAAAAAGCCTGTAAATCCTGTACTATGTGATATTCCTGGCTGAAAAATGAAGGAATGTAGTTCAAACCCTTATTCAGTAATGCAACCTGTTCATCTGTCAATATGGTCTTGGATAAATTTAACACATTCTGAGTGGACCCTGATGTATCCCCTATTTCAAGAAATTGTCCAGAAGACCCTGAAGGGAGACCGGAGTGATTGGTCTTTCTGTGCTTTCTACCACCCCGGTGTCCCTTACTCCCTCTAAAGGGGAAATTTTATTAGTTTTCTTCCTATTAGGTGAAACTCTCTCCCCTGATCCCTCAAAATCAGTAAGGGAGGATTCATCACCAGAGGTGCTAAATGAACTGTCCCCCTTATTTTTGAGAATGGAACGGGGTCTCTTTTTGGTGCGACTGGGCCCTGTTCTAACCTGATTGGTATCCACAAATCTAACCGATCTACTGAAATCAAACGGTTTCCCCCTTTGATAATCAGAAAAATCACGATGAAATTTCTTAATTTTACGTTCCTTTAAGGTTTTTTCATGCTCCATCAGTTCTGTAGATAATTTTTTGATATTATCCTGATATTTTGCGGAGGATTCAAACTTTTGAACCTCAGAGCATATGTTTTTAATTTCAAGTATATTAGAATCTACTGTCCTTTCATAATATTGTAACAAAATGTTCACAAATGTCATGGATCCAGTCTGAAGAGCCTCCTGCCAATCTTGGTTTAGTTTATCATCTGGCTTCCCCACTAGAGGTTGTGTTAGGTATTAAGTAATCCTCTGGGAGCCATGTTTTGAGCCGAATATGCTTTAAATAACTTGAGATGCCAAATGTTTGATCTAAGAGTCTTGAATGCCTTGGTGATTGAATGAAAAAACATATCACAATCTACCAAAGAGGTCTGAGCTGTGTTACCTGGATCATTGCTTGGCAATTTCTCAATACCAAATACTGCTATATCTTGCCGATCAGCACATAACCCAGATAGAATGGTATTTAGATCCATGTTGTGAACAATGTTTAAGTATACTACCAGTGAAGACTGATGGAGCACCAAAATGTCCAAGGAATATGGTATTTAAACAAAAGATGTAACAATAGTTGAAATACCCAGTCGCATCAAACAGAGAGGAAAAATAGGCACCTAATCCTTGATAAAGAGTCACAGGGGTGGCAGAAAGCACAAGTAACACAGTAAGACAGGGCAAAAAAAGTCCCTATGTCAGGTGGGACACCAAAAATGGCTTAGGGGTAAATTGTAGTATTGTTATACCACCTTTAACTAATATATTGGATAAAACAACACAACGTAGAAATAGTTCAATCTAAATGATCCAATAGTTGAAACACTAATCCAAAAATTCAGTACAATACACTCCAATGTGGGTAACTGTCCACTATAAATAACAACTGTTTGCAATGCCACAACAAACCACTATGAGTATTACAGAACTGAAGAGAAGATCAAAACACAATAGGTACTGAGAATACCATGTATTCAAAACCCAAAAAAGGTTTTATAAAGATGTGCGAGTCAAATGATCAGTAATAAAAACAAATATAAACCATACTGAATTCAGTTTAAATAGTCTATTGATAAAGACTTTCTTTGATAATACGATGTCCCTCTCTCAGCTAAATAACTACACTAGTCACCATATACTTGATGTGTTCTCTGTTAGTATCTATATAAAGTATTCATCCAATTGACACATACAGCAATAATGAGTAGGTAACAGTGCAAATTTTAATCAAGGCTGGGGGACCGAGCAGTGGCTCGTTTCTAAATAGATAAATGGCAATAACTAACAAAAGCAAAAACCATGAATTCTGCTATAAATCAGTACAGCCGTATATATAGTATATCCATTGGTATATTAAACTTTTTCAAGACACTGTAATTCCCAACACTCAAAATCAAACAACATATAACAAATCACAACCATTGTTGTCCCTCTTATGCTTGTGTGTTGGGAGAATCACAAATGTAGCCCGGTTTAATTACACAACCAACCTGTGTTAATATTGTACTTTCAAAGAATATCATATATTGTATGTATAATACATACTGAGGTCCAAAGCACCCTTATGCTAAGGAATGTTATAGGGATGTCATGAAGATAATCACAAACTTTCTTATAAATTATGTTCACTTAACTCATACCAATATTTCCCCGGTATATTATGAGAAAATTTTTTTTATATCATTGCTGTTCAAATACCTATTGTGAATCTATCAGTATGTTTAGGTCATAAACATAATATGTATTGAGACCAACCAAGTCCAATTCACCATGGCACATAAGCAGGTGTCCATACACCAGTTGGCTGACACATCCAAAGGCCAAAAACTAGATGTGTCAGTAATTCTAAATATTCAATGTTTTAGGATTCCATTCGCGCACTATCTAATAATCACAGCAAAGAATGAACTATAACTTGTACACTGGCAAATGTATAAACAGATACATATAAGAATATCATGTATCATAAATTGTAGTGCACAATCATATGATGTGCTATGTAGTCATTAGGCTAATTATTGTTCCAGCAATGAGCCAAAAAGATGTACAAACATATATTGTCCCAAACCTATAAGATTTTGTGTGTAGTTCTAACCACAATTAGAGAACCAAAATTCAAATACTGTTCACAATTCAATTCAAAACAGTCCATATACCAAAAAGTTATATCAAAATGCTTGAAATAAAAATCGTGATTCTAATGGTTCTCCCAAAAATAGGGTGTAGGAGACATATAGTATTTAGAGTTCCAGTCCCCCTACACAATATAAGGGTCCCAGGTCCCAATCCTGCACTAACTGCAAGATAGATGTCGTCCAATAGTTATATCCAAAAGTGTATGCATATTAACATGCCAAAACACTAAAAAGCTATAAAGTTTTAAATAAACCCAACAGATATCTTAGTCCTGTTAGGTATCTGACACCCTCCTACATCCAAAACATAACAGGTGTGCTACAAAACACTTTCCGTGAATACCGGCCAAAAGAAATGAATAGTATAGGAAATAGTTTTGTTCATATAAGTGTTTGATACATCCCTAAATTGCCACTTCAGTATACCCGATGTATACCTTAGGTATATCTTAGATATATCTTGGTATCTTACAACTCATTCACCCAAAACATAATATTTAGAGTTCAAAACACTTTCCGTAGTTACAGGCCCATGAAAATAAGCAATGTAAAAAGTCAGCAAGTGTTCTAAAATATGTTTGATGCATCCCCGAGTTATAAAGCATACTGATATGAGACCATGCCCAACTCTCGAAGTATGTTATTACTTCAATTCAAGTGTCGTTAAACACTACAAAACATAACAGGTGTGCTACAAAACACTTTCCGTAAATACCGGCCAAAAGAAATGAACAGTATAGGAAATAGTTTTGTTCGTATAAATGTTTGATTCATCCCTAAATTGCCATGTATAGAATACACACTTGACATAGAAAATCAATGAAGTAATGCACCACTTCAGTATACCCGATGTATACCTTAGATATATCTAGGTATATCTTGGTATCTTACAACTCATTCACCCAAAACATAATATTTAGAGTTCAAAACACTTTCCGTAGTTACAGGCCCATGAAAATAAGCAATGTAAAAAGTCAGCAAGTGTTCAAAAACATGTTTGATGCATCCCCGAGTTATAAAGCATACTGATATGAAACCATGCCCAACTCTCGAAGTATGATATTACTTCAATTCAAGTGTCGTTAAACACTAAACACACTTCCTAACATCTAAACATAAATGAACAACAATGTCACCACTTAACAAAGTATAATAAGCACAAAAATGTCCATATCACATTAGTCCGTGGGTTATTTAAATCACATAAGTTCAGGATGGATGAATGTGTCCAGAACGCTTCCAAGTAGACGTCGCTGTCTTCCAAATGCAACAAACAAAATGTTCCACTCAACAGTCACGATCCCATATTTTCCCAAAAGTAGGTATCCCGCTCATGAGGGTTGATATTTAATGTAAAATAGCACCACAACAGTTCAATGTTCCCCGATATCCAAAACTAACAAATCTTTGAGTAATTGCCCTCACTCACGACGGATAAACCATATAACCATACATCCGGATAAAAGGAAGTCAAGAGCCGAGGGTCGGTATGGCCGTATTTCAAATAAACAACCAACGACAATCCAACGTTCCTCAATTCAAACGCTGATGTACAAAAAATGCTGCTTACACTTACGGAATAACCGCAAAAATGTGGCTTCACCCAAAATGGCGCTCGACAGGCCCACAGCTATGCCTCCTTCTTTCAAACTCACTCGTACCCAAATAAGTGAACTAGACCGAATGTGTGCTACCAGCTCACTGTATGTAAATCATCAAGTGAGCCAGAGTAGCAAAAAAACTCAAAAAGTTATCACCATAAATCATCAGCCAAGACCAGGCTGAGAAACGACTCCACTGCTCAGTCCCCCAGCACAGAGTGAAGATACAGCACATACCAAGTCCTATGCACGAGGGTTTGCACGGTCCAAACCAAGTAGAAAGCACCAAATAGACCAGCAAAGCAGCACAGAGTTCAATAAATTTATTAAATACTTGTGTCAATAACAGACTAGTTTCGGCAAACAGCCTTCTTCAGTGTAACACAATATAGTCAAGTTCCATTTTAATCATCATTTAAATACTTATCCAGAGCCAATCAAAATTATTTGCTCATGAATATTCATAAATTTGAAACATATTAATTTTCTCATACAAAAATGCAGTGGGTACTGTATATACTGACAAAGTCAATCCTGAATGTAAGGATAGACACCCCAAAGAGGTGCATACATAGAATTGGAAAGTTATTAGTATATTATGGCATATCCATCCCATCATATACTCATGCTCATGTTTATATCAAACTGTGTTTGGGTAGCCATTAACACTAGCTACTAAGCCAATGTTCATCAAAAGCACCAAATGTATAATACATCAAGTACTTAGATTAAATAGACTCAAAAAATGGGGAAATATAGAGCATATATATAGGAAGTCACAGTGAATATACATATGTGAATATATATGGGTGTGCAAAAGAACAAAATAAAATAAAATAAAAAATCTGCATCATCCATAATGTAAGGCTTATATCAAAGATTACCCCATTTTTCTGATATAGCTTGTCTAGGCCTCTTACCCTAAGTACTTGATATCCAACATTTTTGGTGCTTTAGATGAATAATTGTTTAATAGCTAAGGTTTATGGCTATACAAATACAGACTGATACAATATGAGTATATGGCTGGATGGATAGGCCATATTATATCAATAAGTTGTCCTATCCTATGTACGTATTTTTTGGGATGTTCACCCTTAATTTTCAGGACTGATTTTATTATTATCTAAGACAAGTTATTAATACATAGTTGCACTTACTATCATATTATCAGTCTTGGAGGTTATCAGTACATATTTTGGGCTTAATCTTTGATATAAGCCTTACATTATGGATGATGCTGATTTTTTATTTTATTTTATTTTGTTCTTTTGCACACCCATATATATTCACATATGTATATTCACTGTGACTTCCTATATATATGCTCTATATTTCCCCATTTTTTGAGTCTATTTAATCTAAGTACTTGATGTATTATACATTTGGTGCTTTTGATGAACATTGGCTTAGTAGCTAGTGTTAATGGCTACCCAAACACAGTTTGATATAAACATGAGCATGAGTATATGATGGGATGGATATGCCATAATATACTAATAACTTTCCAATTCTATGTATGCACCTCTTTGGGGTGTCTATCCTTACATTCAGGATTGACTTTGTCAGTATATACAGTACCCACTGCATTTTTGTATGAGAAAATTAATATGTTTCAAATTTATGAATATTCATGAGCAAATAATTTTGATTGGCTCTGGATAAGTATTTAAATGATGATTAAAATGGAACTTGACTATATTGTGTTACACTGAAGAAGGCTGTTTGCCGAAACTAGTCTGTTATTGACACAAGTATTTAATAAATTTATTGAACTCTGTGCTGCTTTGCTGGTCTATTTGGTGCTTTCTACTTGGTTTGGACCGTGCAAACCCTTGTGCATAGGACTTGGTATGTGCTTTATTTGCAAATATCCCATGGGGTCTCCACTACAGGAGATTTAAGGCATTATACAGTGAAGGCTAGCTTGGCTGGACCTTTCTTTTTTGTGTATATATGGATATATGTGTGTGTGTGTGTGTGTGTGTGTGTGTGTGTGTGTGTGTGTGTGTGTGTGTGTGTGTGTGTGTGTGTGTGTGTGTGTGTGTGTGTAGATGGATAGATAGACAGACAGATAGATATATAGATAGATAGATAGATAGATAGATAGATAGATAGATAGATAGATAGACAGACAGACAGACAGATAGATAGATAGATAGATAGATAGATAGATAGATAGAGCTATACAATAGCAACAGTATCATGCCCCTCAAGAAGTATCACATCTTACATTTGTAACAATTTATTATTTGAACTGTTTATGTTTTGTAGAAGGCCTTTGAAGATGTTATGTGGAGGATGTTGATTTCAGAATTGTGGTCCTTTTTTATTTAACAATGTCTCCTGCTCTAAGATTGATAACTAAGAGGTAACATTTTGTAAAGTGATGGTTTATGATATGGGACACAATAACAAACTGGTTGATTTTGAGTAGAAAGTAAATAATGCAGGGTAAGAGCTGCGAAAAGTATATTAAATATGAAACGTGTACACCCAAGGGTAGAGAAAACTGCATAGAGTATTACCACAGAAGGTTATTAAATATGAAACGTGTACACCCAAGGGTAGAGAAAATTGCACAAAGTATTACCACAGAAGGTTATTAAATATGAAATGTGTACACCCAAGGATTGAGAAAACTGCATAGAGTATTACCACAGAAGGTTCTGCTGACACCAAAGGCTAGATAAAAAATTATCCAGTCTTCATAACTCTTTACTGCCCAGATTTTCTCAGAATGTCCAGATTTTTGCCTCATGTTTTTGCTCTCTTCCTCAGAGATTTTTGGTTTTCTGACAAATGACTGGCAAATCATTAATGATGGAAGTCAGAACGTACTGAAAGGCATTTGAGTTTCAGATGTCATACCCTTGAGAAAATTCATGCTAATGGAAAACCTTTTATTCTATCAACTTTCTATGTTTATAAAGGCAATATTTAAATATTGTCCCCATTTTGGGCCTTCCCCCCATCATTTATGGTTTTGTCCGGTGTTTTTGCTCTAAGAGGTATAGAAGTATGCTCTGGATGAAAAGGGAAGAAGGTGCATAGGTGGAGGAAAAATAAGGAGAGAGAGGAAAGCCTGGATACTTATGTGAGTGTCTGCTTCCACCACAGCACAGGCATGGAGAGGGGAAAACTGACAGCAGATATTTGGACTTACTGTCACCAAATGGGAGCTGAGATACAGGAGATGAAATGATGAATAAAATGTAGCCTTTGCTGCAACCAAATGCACAGATTAAATAATAAATGCTAAAATAAGCTTCAGGAGCATTGCTGTCACTGTTTCACCTAAATGACACTTATCTATAACTTTATGTTCTGCCATGATATTTTGTTCAGTTTTGGAAAGGACATTGACACTGTACTTTCCACTACCTTGTGATATGTTGTGAATACAGAGCATAATCGAACTATGCTGCTGTAATACTTTGTGTGTAACCTGTTCAGTTTTAGAGTACAGTAACATAGTACTTTCCTTTAATAATACATCTGATACATGTGTGACAGTCAGTTCATTCTGTAGAAAAGCTGTAATGATATTTTACTTGTGCAAACACGTGTTGGACATATATACATAGACGACGAACACTACTGATGAGAGGAATTTTCTCATTACTTCCCTGCAAAGACACGGGTTATTACTAATGGGCCATGGTGACCCTAAGTATTGGTTCTGGATGTGAGATGCAGTTGTCACTGATGTGGCCCTGAGGATCATGACAACAGACTAACTGCTAAATATTGATGCAGAGAAAATGCAAAGAAGGATGGATGTAGGATGTAGTGTAAGGGCATCCAAATTCGGGAATCATGATGCCATGTTGGAAAAGCTACTTCCCTTAGACAGACATATGGTGAACTAAAGCTCACTAGCATCATTTCAGTAGTAATCATCTTTGAACTGCAGTCTGAAAATTTTGATGTTGGTTTATTAGAGTCATCAAGTAAGTATAACATATGTCAGTTTAATTTCTCCAGGTCTTTTGGGTTTCTAATACCATGATGGGAATAGACTCCATTCTTAAGTCAAAGTTATGAGTAAAGTTTATGAAATTAGTATTGTTTCATTCCTTGACATTAGCCAGAGGTGTTCTTCACAGCACCCACAATGTGTCCAGAACTGACTCCTTCTGCAATTCATACAGAGTTGCATGCAGTGGTAATATTGTATATCTAAGCATGATTGTAAATTCTTTTTTATAAGAGCCACTGCTCCTACTACTGTTGGAACTGAGTATCCTCCTTCCACATTGCCCTCATCTCTGCCTGCAGATCCTGGCATTTTATGCCTTTTGTCTCTCTGTACGTAAGAGACTGTAATCACTGGGTGTAGCAATTTCAATGATCAATGCTACTTTGTCTTCTTTTAATAAACTACTATAGCTGGTTTTCTTGTATCTGTTTTTTTTTTTTTTTTTTAACTTTTGGTAATGGGTGATCCCTTGTGTTATAAACATCATCATTTTCTATAATGCTTTGTGGATTATGCTTCCAATACTTTTCACCTACTTCAATATTATAATTTTTGCACAATCCCCAGTGCAACAGTCTTGCCACATTATTAAGCCGTTCAGCATACAGTCCTTCTGCCACTAGTGTATCACACCCAGCAACAATATATGCAACTGTTTCCAATTCTGTTTTATAAAGCCTGCATTTGTTTACTTCTCAAAATGTTCAATGGATTTTGTAAACCGATGTGTATGTGGTCCACTATCCTGGGCCACCAATGCTACCCTTTCATCTTTTGGTTTAATTTCACCTCTCCTTAACTATTCCTGCATTTTGTCCTGATTAACTTGAGGTTGTTAAAAGGATGTCTTGTACTTGCAAACTATATTTGTGAATATTCCACATTTCTTGCCTTCTTATCTGATTCTTCAACTTATATTCTTTCTTTTGTTTTTTTGGCACATGCAGTTGTTGTCAAATTTTTATCTATTTCTGGTCTGATTTCCATTCCCACTTGGCACCAATATTTTCCTGATACACTAAGCAAGGGAAGTCATCTTAAACTTCTTCTTGTCATGCTTTAAAATGTTCCCTATGTTTGGCCCTTGTGAGGTCAGCAGATATGTATGCAGTCCTACAACTGCATCTGTACATGCAATCAATTTTGAAGAAGCCCCTCCTTCTGAATAGTATATATATCATTTTGGTATACACTGACTTTTATAAATCATTTGATATGGATGAAGCATTTTTCTTGTCTTCCTGTCCAACTGATCCAATACCTTTTAGGGCCAGTCACTCCAAAACTTCATGTTAGTACAGGAAGAACATATTGGTTTATAACTTGGACTTTGTTCCTAGATGTCAGAGCTGTTTTCAGTATCAATTTTAGTCTTCTAAACTATTCCTTACTAAGTTTTATTCACACTTTTCATTGTTGACCCTTCATCAATTCCATCAATTCCTAAATATTTATACACTCTCTCTTGCTCAAGTTCTTTTTTATCACATTCCTGTCCCAGCTTCTGCAGTTTTGCTGCTTTAAAGGTTGCTTTTGCACATTTATCAAGACCAAATGGCATTCTTATATCATCCCAGAAAGTTTTGACCACTTGTAGTTATGCTTTCAAATTCTCATCTGATAAACTATACAATTTTAAATCATCCATAAAAAGAAGATGAGAAGTCTTTACACTTTATTGTATTCTGGGAGACAAATTGTAGCCATGACCTAATCTGTTAAGTAGATGGCTTAATGGGTTCAGGGCAAGAAAAAAGCACAGCAGTGACAAAGGGTCACTGGAATATCCCTATATTTGTCCTTTACCATGGCTTAACTGCAAAGTGGCTTGCCACTGGTTTCATAGTCACTGTAATGTAATCAGTCAGTGTAGGGTACATCTTTTACATTTGTAAGCACTCTTTTATCCATGAATGTGGGAAGCTGTTAAATGCTTTTTTGTAGTCTGTCCATGCCATACTTAGATTCTTCCCCTTTTCACAGTTCTCCATTATGACTTTATTTAACAACAATTGATTCTTTATTCCATATGACTTTCTATTATTACCCTTTTGTTCTATTGCCACAACTGAGTTTTCTTCTAAATGACGATAAACTCTTTTGGCAACAATTCCAGTGTATAGTTTATATGTCGTCAGAAGGCAAGTTAGTGGTCTATAGTTTTGAGGATAGCTTGCAGGTTTGCTCTTAAGGAGGAGTATTGCTTTTCCTGTTGTTAGCCAGGTTGGTGCCTGTGTGGCATGGACATGTAACTAGTTCTTACCCCTGGCTAATGTTCATGTGAAGATGTTAATACTTTTAGCCACGTTCGTCAAGTATACTGTTGTACCCATTTACTTTGCCCCTATACCTTTTCCCTCCACCTTGAAATCTAAAAGCTTTTTTTTAATCTCTTGTACTCTCTCTCTCTCTCTCTCTCTCTCTCTCTCTCTCTCTCTCTGCATTCTGAAATGATTAAGACATGCTTACCTCTTTACCCAAAATGTTTACAACCTAACTCAGCTGGCTACTCTAGAAGAAATAATCAATACCTATCCCTATATCTTTCTAATATGGAGGGAAAGAATTTAACAAAGTAAAAGTAAACTGAGTCTAACTGGTACCTAGGAAATGTTTAAGCCAGGCAAAACCACCCATTTATCACCTTTTTCTCCCTATAAGAGTCCCTGTCTCTCTTTTTATCTTCTTTCAAGTATCATGCCCCCCTCTTTTCAGATTCTTACCCAGTTCTGATTTCAGAAATTGCCAAACAATGTTCAGTCCCCCGTAGAATATCAAGATGGCCCTGTACCATAACTCAACTACCTTATTGTGTGCATTACAATAACTATACTGCCCTATTGTGTGCATTACAATAGCTATATTGTGCTAGTGCATGCATTAGAATGAAACGGGTCTATATTACATAGTCAAAGTTCTGTAACTCCAAACACCTAATGGTCGAACCATTATGTTCAAAGTTACAGAACTTTGACTATGTAAAACAAATAACTACACAATGTACAAAACAATAACTTGTTGCAAGCTATGCCTCCCACACCTCCCGCTACTCTGACATCACACCACATTGAAGTGAATGGAAATCTCTGCTTATGGAGATTTCCATTTAAACGCTTGAACGTTTACAAATTCGAACGTATGGTCTCGACCATATGTGGTTCGAACTTATAAAAGTTAGACTATGTGATAGGAACCCAGATGAAACATGTCAATGCAATTATTTAAAGCTGTATGACTCCCATGAATTGTCAGCTATGTACATTACATTTAATACATAGTCTCTGAAACTCTGTAAGACAATACCTTCGACATGTAACTCTTTCTAGTATGAATAAACTGCATTACTATAAACAGTAAACTCCACCAATCATTTCAAAATTAGCCATGTAATATTTAGGAAATGTAAAGTAACTCTTCTACAATCATTTCAAAAGTACCTACGCAATAGTCATTTAATTGTTATCTCTGTAATAAATTGCACCACCTGGGTTGTGGCTGAAATGGGACCATGGGCCAGTTTATTTATATATTGTACAAAGGAAAAATAAATGAATGATGTGAAATAAATGTTCTATTATATCACTAATTTATATGTCCTATTGTGTATGGAATTAGTTAGCCTCCCTGTACTCTAAACAGGCTGAACATGACTAGAAAATACGTTCCCTACTGTACATGCACTTAAATATCAGACATATTTGTTCTATGCACTACATTATGCTTAGAAGGCAGTTGTTATATGTAGACCAAAGCTTATTGTCAGCCTCTTCCTTTTAATACACATGTCATATTGCATGTACATAATCATAAGACTGGAGGCTTCGTTCATCTACATTTCATGTGTACATCTGTCACTGTTTTCAAATAATTGTCTCTTACTAAACCGTAATGTTGCAATGTTATGTATATTGTATAATCACATGTACTTTAGTGGGAAGCCTTTCTCCCCAGGCCTCTGCTTAGAAGGAGCTTTGTCAGTTACACTATCCCAGTAATCCAATGCTAAATAAACAAGTAAACAAATACATACATACACACATATAGATCTATACCTACTGTAGCACAGTGCCACACATATCTATGCCTCATAGTGCAGCACAGTGTCACATATATCTATACCTAATACTGTAGTACAGCACCACATATATCTATACCTAATACTGTAGTACAGCACCACATATATCTATACCTAAATTATGCAGTACAGTGCCACATGTATCTATACCTAATACTGTAGCATAGTGCCACATATCTCTATAACTAATACTGCAGTACAGTGACACATATATCTGTACCTAATACTGCAGTACAGTGTCACATATATTTATACCTAATACTGTAGTACTGTGCCACATATATATCTATACATAATACTGTAGTACAGTGCCACATGCATCTATACCTAATACTGCAGTACAGTGTCACATATATCTATATCTAATACTGTAGTACAGCACCACATATATCTATACCTAAATTATGCAGTACAGTGCCACATGTATCTATACCTAATACTGCAGCATAGTGCCACATATATCTATACCTAATACTGCAGTACAGTGCCACATGCATCTATACCTAATACTGCAGTACAGTGTCACATATATGTATACCTAATACTGTAGTACAGTGCCACATATATATCTATACCTAATACTGTAGTACAGTGCCACATGCATCTATACCTAATACTGTAGTACAGTGCTCCTGTGATGAGACAGCTTTCAGGCGGTCTGGCAGGAGGCCACATACATAAGAGAATGGCTTAGAACAGGAGAGAAGAACTATTTTCCTCTCAAGTAGGAAAGGGCTCTCAGCCTGGGACAGAAACTCAAGGTGAATTCATTATAGCAAGAAAAAGCTGTGATTGCCTAAAAGAAGTCCAAAGATTGGCAAAAGCAAAGAAAGAGAACTATCGAGGGTGAGAGGGTCCTGAGGTGATTTGGATGTCTGTGCTGGATTAAAAGAGCCTTTGATTTAAACAATAAGTTCCTCTGAGAGATTTAAAATATGAATTGGCTGAAAATGCACTTAACTGTCTTTATACTATGGAAAAGCATCTTATTTCCATCCTGTTCATCAACTGTAATAAATAAAATAAGCTACGAGTTTTAAGGCAGAGCTGTAGGTCAAGTCAAGAATATTGTCACATTACCAAATCTAATGAATGAATCAAGCTGCCAAAGGACAATTTCCTTATGTCTGAATAACATTTATTCATTCTTCTGCATCCAACAATGTGGGGCTTGGCACAATACACTTGCCTTTCAGTTCGATTAGGAGAAGAGAGGTAACTGCAGGACATGAATTTAAAAGGCAAATGCAACACTAAAAATGTTTACCTAAATTATGTTTGGCATTCAGATGATAATTAATGAGAAAGACGTGGTTTGAATTTCAAATAATGTAAACGTATGATAATTATTTTAAAGACAGGGTGTGAACTTAAAATAGTTTTGCTCATGGCGTTTCTATAATTAAGGGTTCCTAAACACCAATGCTGCAACAACCTTGTATGCTGCTTTAAACCTGATGCATAACATATATATTATTTACTGTCATCACACTGACACACATCAGTTGTCATTTAATTGTACTTGAAAGTACCTTTGTCAGAATAAACAAATATAATTTGGAATAGGAGTAATGTAATTAAGTTCCCCTATCATACCTGTCAACATGCAGATATTGAAAATAGGAACAAAGCCCTTGAAATGTAAGCACAGCCTGACAAAAATCCAGGCAGTTAATAAGCATAAAATAAATTTAATAGCAAATTGCACATAGCTCTTCTCACTTCCAGCAGGAATGTGGGATACTACACAGAAACATGTTTTAAAAACAGAAACTGACAAAAATGATGAAAAAATATAAGAACATTATCAAATAGATGGTGTAAAATCTTTAGACTTTAATCAACTGTATTGCAAAATTCTACCACACAAGGTAATTTATTTTCACTTCTGAGAAAGGTGGGTATAAGATGTCTGTCCTATTTCTTTAAATTACTAATGACATTACTATGTTGGTCATGCATTGTGGTTCTGGGTGTACTAGATAGCTTCAAAAATCATAGGTGATGAGGGGGGTTCAGAAAATTGTGTGAAGGGGAAAATCAAGCCACTAACATAGCTAGGTAGGTAAGAGACGGATTACAACCCCAGGCACAAAGTGTTGAGGGTGAGAACAGCAAAACCTGATTGTTCTTTAATGTAGTACCAGCTTTTAAAAGCGCGGTGGTGGTACTGCGGTAGCGTTGTTGCCTCACAGCAAGACGTTGTCCTGTTCAATTCTCAGCTAGAGCATCTTCTGTGGAGACATGCGTGAATGGGCATACCTTCGTTGAAGGTTGTGTGTTAGGGCCGGCAACTCAGCACATAAAAATCAACTGCCAATCATTAGCGGACCGGAGTTCCGCTGTGGTGACCCCTAACCGGGAAAAGCCAAAAGACACAACAAATGCATTGGAGGTCAAACCTGAGAGCAGTAGCACTCCACGTGTGATTTAAACTGTAGCAACTGCTTGATACATTGTAGCAAACAGTTTGTTGCAGTTCAAAAAATAAAAAAATATATATTTTTAACTAAAACCTGAGCACTGTAGTACTCCATGCAGGCAGTGTATAATATGTATTATACAATGACTCCCTATAAATATTCGAAAATGTGCATGCTGATTGGCCCAGTCCAACTAGCGTGCCTGTTGTAAATCCCACAATATACCAACGGAAAAAAGTCCAGTCACTCGGACTTTTTTCCGTTGGTATAAAGTGCCCCAAAACCTTTTTTTTTAACAATTAAAAAAAAAAGAGCGAGAGAAAACGGAGCAACAGAGACTTTTTTTTCTCCATTGCTTCCATTTCAAAGCATTGATGTACTGGGCATGCAAGTCCCATACGCTTGCGCAGTACATCAAAATGAAGAAGCAGTATACCACAACCGGCAGAAGAACAGTAATCCGCCGTTATACAAAGACATTATTTTTTTTCTTAAATAATGTCATTGTATAAGAGCAATAACTGACTCTGTGGTTGTGTTATATTGAAGATTTACCCACGGTTGCCTTTGTTTAATCACTCAGGCTTTGCCCTCATGATTAAACCACACCGACCATGGGTAAATCTTCAATATATCACAACGCGTCATCAGTTATTGCTTAAATAACTGTTTGCAACATTTGCAGCAAGTAGTTTACTACAGTTTAAAAAGATTTTTTTTAAACTAAAACATGACCACTGTAGCACTCCATGCTGACAGGGTACAAACTGTATCAACTGTTCTCTGCATTTAAAGTGAACAGTTTTCTATAGTTTAAAAATAATTTTTTTCAACTAAAACATGACAGCTGATGCGCTCTGTGCATGTAGGTGTAAACTGTAGCAACTGTTTACTGCATTTGTTGCAAGCAGTTTGCTATAGTTTAGTTTCATAGTTTCATAGTTTCATAGTAGTGTACTAGGCTATCTGCCCTGGGGCATTTACAAGCCTAGCCAACAATGATGTGGCTTACGCGCCACCCCCGTATTATAAGTAGTGACACATGTGGGACCCCATTATTTAGTAAACTATACCTCTGTCTAGTAGTGACACTGAGGTGACTCTCCCATCAATGCATCGAGATTTTTCTTGAACAGTGCCAATGAAGGGCTCTGTCTCACATGAACTGGGATTTTGTTCCAGAGTACGGGTAACCTCTGTGTTATGAATCTATCCCTCCAGCATGTTTTATTCATATTTGTGCAGAGGTTGAAATCTTTAGCTCCCGTGGTTCTGGTGGATCTGGATTTTTTGAGATGGAGCATGTCCATCAGTTCTTGGTTGGACATGGCCCTATATGTTAGGAACAAATCACCTCTGAGCAGGCGGTATGCTACTGAATAGAGCTGGAGTTTCTTTAATCTAGCTGGATAAGGCACATGTTTGAGACCCATGATCCTCTTGGTGAGGTACTTCTGGGGTCTTTCCAGTTGTTGCATGTGCCGGGTGAGATACATCCCAAATGGAGCATTATATTCAATCATGGGCCTGACAAGGGAGGAATATAGAGGTACAATGACCTCCTTTGATCTGGATGAGAATCCCTTCATGATGAGATGGGCAAGGTAGAATGTCTTTCTGACCACTTTGGCAACATGGTTGTCAAAGGAGAGGTCACTATCGACTTGAGTCCCCAGGTCTCTGATTACTTCTTCCATACTCAGTGGGTTATTGTCTATGTGATAATTTGTGGGTACTTTGTTTTTCCCAAAGGGGATGACTATACATTTTTTGGTGTTAAGTTTGAGGCCATGATTCTGGCACCAGTTGTCCGTTTCAGTGAGACCTTTCTGTAGGATGTGTGTGTTAGCAGGTGAATCAACTATGGCACCCAGTTTGCAGTCATCTGCAAACTTTGTCAGCCATAATCCTCCCATATTTGCTTTCACATCCGAGAAGTAAATGCCTAATAAGAGTGGTCCCAAGACTGAGCCCTGTGGGACACCACTCGTGACTGGTTTTGAGTCTGACATGGCTCCAGCAATTTTCACCTTATGGGTTCTGTTTTTTAGCCAGTTTGCTACCCATCTTGTGACATATGGATTTACATTTAGGCTGCTGAGCTTGTCTATGATGCCAGAGTGTGGTATCGTGTCAAAGACTTTAGCCAAGTCCAAGTAGGCAGTGTGGACAGCCTGGCACTAGTGACTGTCTCAAGAAGTCAACCAGGTTTAAGAGGCAGGATTTATGAGTTCCATGATGATTCTTTCCATAGCCTTGCAGACCAGGCTGGTCAGACTTATGGGGCGGTAGTTACCAGGGTCAGTAGAATTTCCGGACCACTGTTGCTGTGCACCAGTGTTCAGGTACATATCCTGTAGTGAGGCTAAGACTGAATAGTTTTTAGGTGCGGGTTTAGTTCATCTATACCATCGGGTCCCATAGATGCTGTGTTTTTTTGTTGAGTGCTGATTTCACCTGTATGTCTGAGATGACAGGTAGGTTACATTCAGCAGGGATAATTACTACATCTTTAGGGGTGAGGGAGGGAGAAATTTGCACTGAACCCATCTGCCAGAATATTGGCAATGTCGGTAGGGTCAGTGAATTTTGTACCAACTCAGAGCATATCTGAGAATTTCCTCCCAAGGTTCTGACATAATTGAAGAAGGGCATCCTTGGCAATCTTTCTCTCAAAGTTGGCTTTAGATGTTTTTATGAGATTGTGGGATTTGGCTTTGTCCTGCAGTAGCTTCCTTCTTTTGTTGTACAGTTTGTTTATAGCCGGGGTCACTGAAAGGAGAGTTTTTTATTTATAAAATACGTTAAAGGAGGACTCAGAGCAGGTTATGGAAATGGGACCAGAATGGCTGGGGCTGGAGGGCAGGGAGGTGCAAGTATAAAGAACATCCTTTTTTAATTTTTTGAGAGGTATATAAATCTAACTTATGGGTTTTTTTGCCTCTGAGGGGGTAGAGCAGTGGTTCAGACACACCTCCTAAAACAGGAACATCAAGAACAGTAATAAATCAGGCCTAAAAATGCAGTCAATTTAAAGATCTGTACCCTATTATTTTTCTAACTACTTTATGAATCAATATTTTGAAAAAAACTTACAGAATACTTTCTGACATATGTTACATAGCATTTGATGACAACTTTTTAGCTGATCAAAGTTTCATCAAATGAGAATGCTTTTTTGGTAATTATTTATTCAGCCATAAGCTAAGATGAAGTGATGGACAACCATGTGTTTTTACTTAAGTGATCTGCAAGAGATCACAATATGTGCTATTGGAAAAAAATATATATAGAGGCAGAAAGTAATTCATTGGTATAGGTAAAGTTATTGTGCATCAGACGTAAAAAACAAAAAATGAGCAAGATTGTATTACAAAAATAAGCCAGTAACCATGGTATTCTGAAACAACAGCATTCATACAATATAAGAAGCATGCTGCATGCTGCATGCAGACCTATAGGAGTTTATAAACTTATGAGCCAAAGGCTGCAAGCATTACTTCAACTGCCATTGCAGAAATAAATAATCTTCCATTTAAAATAAGCCATACTATAATACTGATACTTCCATCACAGCAGATGGATCTGGTCATCCTGTTGTGCACATCATGTCATCTTATTAGGAGGTACTTGTGGCTGCAAATCTTATTCTCTGGTCTCACAAACTGCAAATAGATGGCCAGGTTTTGTATGGATGGTCAGACTCTAGATGAGTTGT
This sequence comes from Protopterus annectens, assembly GCF_019279795.1. NCBI lineage: Eukaryota > Metazoa > Chordata > Ceratodontiformes > Protopteridae > Protopterus > Protopterus annectens. The sequence continues at coordinate 143,240,057 of NC_056726.1, forward strand.
GCTGACTATGCCAATCAATGGAAGTGGCAGGTAAAAAAGGTGGACTAGTAACAGTAGAAATCACCTTCATAACTTTAATGATTTTTACTGGCATTGAGCACCTTTCAGTGATCCACATTGAAAAAAAATAGATATATCTCTGGCATCGTCTAGCCATATCCTACATCAGCTTATAGACTGCCTACTGACACATTTTATATAAAAACACTCAGGAGGAATCCAAACACACACATTATTTTTTCTAGTGTAACTGCTTTTCAGTTATTGTACGTCCATTCTTCAGTTTTAAGCTTTACATTTTTCTCTCTTGACTAAATTTGCCTATTTTGTTTTTGGAGCTTTTTTCTGTCTCTGGGCCTCCACTGAAAAGGGGCTGCTACAGCCCAAACTACCCCGATTAACAAAAGCAATACATAAATGAATAGCAAGGAAGTCACTCAGTATTCCACCTACAATCATTTATGTTGCAGTGGTGGTATACATAGCCATGTCTAAACTGGCTACAGATGATGTGCAAACAACCTCAATAGGTCCACCTGCTACTTAGCTGACTGCAGGTTGTACATGAACATCGACATGTCAGATTGCAATCCAGGTGGCAATGTCAGAACAGGCCTAATACTGTACACATCGCCAAAGACAAAACATTGCAGAAGTTGTATTTGGTCACCTGAAGGAGCAATTTGTTGCCAAGGCAGCTCTGGTAGCATGCTGCAGTACACATCCATTAAAGTTTGTTATATGCTATGTTATGTTAAGTTGTGTTATGTTATGTTTATGCCTACTATATTATGCATAATATGATAATTTGGCACTTTAAGAATCTTCAGAGTTTGGCCAAAAAACGCCAAAGATGAGAAGCCAAGGATGATCCAGGGCCTTCACCCATATGCCAAGGTCCTCATCTATATGACAATAATATGCATAGCTTATGCAAGATACCATAATCACATATGCATTTGGATAAAATAAGGTGTGACGTATGAAAGAAATGTAACAAACATTAGTAACACCGCAAAGCACAGAACAGTGATAATACATATACTATGCAATTAACAGGTATATAATACAATAGTAGCTATCAGAACTAAGTAATACAGGTGTACTGCCAACAAAGTATCAGATTACTGCTTTCATCACTTCCTAAGCTACTGGCATATGATGCAGACAGTCACAGCATCCATAAGCAAAGTAGATTAGGACCACAAAGCCTCAAAATGAGATGTAGCAGTCTGTGAGCACTACTCTGGCATGCACCAGTAGTGAATGGTTTAGCCTGTGATGTTTGTCACTATGATGTACACTTCAGTCAGACTTCCTGCCTGAGTCTTGCCACACCCAGCAACATACATGACTCATGAGTGCACAACAACCCATATCATCATATGTGGCGAGAATGTAACCACAGTGGGTATACCTGCTCATGCAACTGGCTAAAGTGGATTTGTTTATGACAAGAACGCTACTGCCACATCAGATGCATGGAGTAATACTACTGATGTCCTTCTCATGGGGTGAGAACTTGAGAGTTCAGTGGCTGGAAAACAGTAGACAGGTAATAAAATCCTAAATCTCCTGACACAACCTGCTTGTGCCATTAGCACACCACTTTCTCTGCTGCAAGAAGGCAGTCTGTACCCAGAGGACATCATTGTGCTAGTGTATAGACTGCATGTATGCTGTGTAGGACACATGTTGTAATATCCGATCTATGTCATGCAGTCTAAACTAAGTCTGAGACTATTCTTTCAAGCTAAGCCACAGCAGCTGTGAGAATATTCTGGTTGGAAGTGCTATCTCTGTAAATAGTAGCATGTAAAACATAGGCCATCTTTATAGCAGAGTCCCTCAGATCAGTCACATTTCAGGAATATTCTTTTGTGCTCTGACAATGGTCAACCAAAGACTTAGAATCAGCGATGGTTTCTGCTGAATACATCTGCCTCTCTTTCTGATTCCTGTCATATTCCATTAGTAAAACAGTAGACTGGTCGGTGTCTCTCTCTCTCTCTCTCTCTGTGAACTTCCGTCTTTGCTGTGCACATATACATGCTACTGAGTTAAGTTATTGCACAGGTGAGAAGCATGATTAGATGTGCTAACAGTAATAGTATCTGCTGGTGTCAGCATACTATCAGCACTTATATGAATAGGAATACAGTTTCTAATCTAGTATACTGAGATGGCTCCAGAATATCAGATCTATTTCAATGTTTCAAGTAGAACAGAACACTTGGCAATGTACACTGTGGTGTGCACACATCAGCATTCAGATTCAATTTTAAAACAATATGGTACACATACATGCACAGTGAAATTTAGGGTGACCAAGCCTTCAGGAACTGCAATGCATGTATATGGTACCCAAGTATAATGAATATATGACACTAAGGGACACACAGCAATGGTGGCATACAAAGCTGTATTGGATAGGGCAGTCAGCAAATATGCCATAGTCAACATATGCATAGTCAACATATGCATGACATGGTGTACTAGGCGTGCTATGTCAGAATGAAGAGACAGCAAGGGTGACTGAAGGGATGGATGTCCAGTGGTAGTACCCTCATCTAGATAAAGGCATACAAGCAGCCATTATGTGATATTTCTGTGAAAATGGTAGCACACACACAGACAGGGTACAGAACATCAGTGTGGAGAAAGATGTAGAGTCAGCATTTTGGTGGCCATGGTCTCATTGTACGTGGCATGTTATTTGGCCATGTTCCCCTGGCCAATAAGAGGATGAGGTCAGATGCCTGGACATCACAAATTGCCAACTAATATGTGACACTGGCATAACAGAAGAGTCCAGGAAACAGTGTTAGCTCAAGTGGAGTGACCTTACCTGCTGGAAGCTGTTACATCTGTGCATGCTCATGTAGCATAAATGCAGGAAACCTATAACACACCAACGTAAATATATATAACCTTTATTATATTCATAAATGTCTTTTATTTTACAATGCAATGTCTCACACATTGCTATTTGCAACTCATTGCTACAGCAAGCAGGATGTCTGCTGTGAGTGGGACCAGCGTGCCCATGTCAACATAATCAGTATGACCTATATGCAAAAGACCAATGCCATCCAGGGCTAGTATCTGTCTATCTATCTATCTATCTATCTATCTCTATACATACACATATATATATATATATATATATATATATATATATATATATATATATATATATATATATATATATATATACACACACACACACACGCATATATATCAGCTGCAAAAACAAGCTGCCCTGGTGGAACCCCAACATCAGTAAGTTGTACAATGAAAGGAAGAAATTCATGGCAAACAGTAGGAGGTTCAGTGCCTGGCAAGGTAAAAAATTCCTTCAGGGGGCTAGTCAAGTCTAACAAATCCATATCTGAGGTAAAATTAGCCTCCTAGATCAAGGACAATTACAAAGTTTTCTTCAGTTCAGCAATGTCCTTAACGTCAATGGCAATACACCACGTTGTACCAAATTAATTGTAATTTTTGCCAGCTATATGGAGCCAAAAGATATAACAAACCTCCTAATTGACAAATTTAGTTCCATTTTTTACCCCCTCCTCACAAGGTGTCCTTCAGAAAACACACAAATCTATAACTCCCCCAACTATCACTAGAGAACAGGTACTCAAAGGCACTCTCCAAGGTGAAAAACACTGCATTGATAGGTTTTGATGATATCAAAGGATGCCTCTTCAATAGCATGGAACATGAACTATCTGGCCCACTAGAATCACTATTTAATCACAGCCTCCAAACATGCTTCATGCAAAATAAATGGAGAACTGCAATAGTTATTCTGCTCCACAATGGTGGACTAATCATGGACAAAAAGACAATCACAAGGCCTTCTTCAATTAAAGATGTAGTAATCATCCCTGCTGAATGTAACCTACCTGTCATCTCAGACATACAGGTGAAATCAGCACTCAACAAAGCAAAAACACAGCATCTATGGGACAACTTCAAGATGAACTAAACCATTCAGTCTTAGCCTCACTACAGGATATGTACCTGAACACTGGCGCACAGCAACAGTGGTTCCACTCCACAAAGGGGAAATTCTACTGACCCTGGTAACTACCACCCCATAAGTCTGACCAGCCTGGTCTGCAAGGCTATGGAAAGAATCATCATGGAACTCATAAGTAAAGGCAGATCCGACACGATACCACACTCTGGCATCATAGACAAGCTCAGCAGCCTAAATGTAAATCCATATGTCACAAGATGGGTAGTAAACTGGCTAAAAACAGAACCCATAAGGTCAAAATTGCTGGAGCCATGTCAGACTCAAAACCAGTCCAGTCTTGGGACCACTGACAAAGTTTGCAGATGACTGCAATCCTACAGAAAGGTCTCACTGAAACGGACAACTGGTGCGGAATCATGGCCTCAAACTTAATGTGGGAAAAACAAAGTACCCACAAATTATCACATAGACAATAACCCACTGATAATCAGAGACCTGGGGACTCAAGTCGAGACAACCATGTTGCCAAAGTGGTCAGAAAGACATTCTACCTTGCCCATCTCATCATGAAGGGATTCTCATCCAGATCAAAGGAGGTCATTTTGTCAGGCCCATGATTGAATATAATGCTCCATTTGGGATGTATCTCACCCGGCACATGCAACAACTGTCACCAAGAGGATCATGGGTCTCAAACATGTGCCTTATCCAGCTAGATTAAAGAAACTCCAGCTCTATTCAGTAGCATACCGCCTGCTCAGAGGTGATTCCATGTCCAACCAAGAACTGATGGACATGCTCCATCTCAAAAATCCAGATCCACCAGAACCACGGATTTCAACCTCTGCACAAATATGAATAAAACATGCTGGAGGGATAGATTCATAACACAGAGGTTACCTGTACTCTGGAACAAAATCCCAGTTCATGTGAGACAGAGCCCTTCATTGGCACTGTTCAAGAAAAATCTCGATGCATGGATGGGAGAAGTCACCTCAGTGTCACTACTAGACAGAGGTATAGTTTACTAAATAATGGGGAAACTATGAAACAAAAAGAATTAATGACCCATAAGCCTGATTAGTATGATATGCAAAGCTATGGAGAAAATAATCATGGATATCCCAAAGGGCAACATAGGTAATCTAGAAGCATCAAATCCAAATCAGTTCAGGTTTGCCAAGGGCAGATCTTGCCTGCTTAACCTGGTGGACTTCTTTGAGAAGATCAGCAAAGCAATGGATGATGGTAAAATGGTACATATTACTTACCTCAACCTGGCCAAGGCATTTGACACAATACCCCAATAGGCATTGTAGAATAGCTCACTAAACTAGGTATATACCTACACATCAACCACTGGATCATCATCTAGCTCACAGACAGGACCTAAGAAGTTAGAATAACAGAATCTACCTCCAGAAAAAGGTTGATTACTAGTGGGGTGCCTCTGTGATTAGTGCTGGGACTGCATCTTCTTCTCTGAGGTCAAGCCTAATGTGAAGGACCTCTGGTTGACCAAGTTTGCAGATGACTAAAAACTGGGTACAGTAATTGAAATCCCCCAAGACACAAATATTGTTTAAGAAGGCATGACACAAATGAATAACTGGCACTGGAGTTTTGATCTTAAACTCCATGATAAAAAGTGCATCATAGTATTTTCAGAAAGACGGCCATCCCAGCGAATTAGAAAATTGACAATACACCCCTAACAGTAGACTCTGTAGTCAGGGATTTGGGAAAACATGTGGACAGTTAAGTATTTGGCATTTAACCATAATGAGTCTACTGAAGTCAGGAAATCATTCTTTATTGCCCAACTTATAAAAACAGGCATGACATCTAGATCCAAACTTGTCATTGCACTATTATACTCTGCTCTCATAAGACCTAGCATTGAGTACAGTGCCTGCTTCAGTATATACCTGCCCAGGCATATGCAGTAACTGAAGCACCTACACAGATTCATTACAAAAAGAATATATGGTATGGAAAACAAGTCCTATGTAGAATTCCTCAAAGCCTTGATGTTATATTCAGTCTCTCACATGCATGGAACATGGACAATTACAAAGCTTTCTGCACCTGGCCTAAGAAGCACCCTCCAATCCACCCCTAATTCACCTGTTGTACAATCATAAAGCAAATAGCTTCAGGAGCACATAATCCAGGTAACTAAACCTTGCCTGTGCATAAATAGGACATGCTGGAGGGAAAGGTATGTGTTTCAGAGGCTCCCCCTTCTCAAGACGAGACTTCCCATCTATGTCAAGTATATTTCATCCCTGCACTTACTCAAGCAAAACTTAGATCATGGATGCTGGACTGTAAATATACCCCTGACCTGGTTCCCATGTCTCTATTCAAGAGAGGGGAGCTTGTAAATGCTTGTTCACTCATGCCCAAGTATATTTACCCCCCACAAAACCCATTTTATTGGGAATCATGGTTAGGCTTAAAAAGGTCCCTTTGGTCAATAGCTTTGTATTCTACTATGGTACCGAGATTAGTATAACACAAAATAAGCATCACACCTACCATGCAACATCTTGCATGGCCATAGGTCTCTCTGCTCCTTTCCTGAAAATTCATATTTACAACTTCTTCTGAAAACTGCGGTGGTGGTACTGCAGTAGCGTTGTCGCCTCACAGTAAGACCTTGTCCTGTTCGATTCTCAGCTAGAGCGTCTTCTGTGTGGAGACATGCGTGAATGGGCATACCTTCGTTGAAGGTTGTACATCAGGGCTGGCAACTCGGCATGTAAAAATCCACTGCCAATCATTAGCGGACCGGAGTTCTGCTGTGGCGACCCCTTACCAGGAAAAGCCGGAAGACACGACAACAACAACCTCTGAAAAAATCAACTAATGTAATACTGCTCCCACCTTTTGGGGGATCAACATTTTTTCCATCATCCAAGTCTTGAAATTAAATTTGTAAAGTTCTTGATCACAAAGATGAAATGGCGTTACTGTGTCTTACAAAGTAATTAGAAGTTTGATATTGTCTGTTTTGTTTTGAAATTAAAATGTGTCTTCCTGTATGCAAATTGAAAAGTTAAAACCTCTAATTTTGTTGTTATTTACCTCTACAAAAGCTGAACTTTTACTTTGAAACCACTTTGAATGCAAAAAGGTAGAAATAAGTAATGCGTGTAAGCAAAACATGTTACATTATTACTGCAGTATGTCACAGGCCTGTAAATAATGTCAACTCGTTCCAAATTCTGGTCACAACCCATTGCTGCAATGAAAATAATTTTACTATAATTCTCATTTTACCAGGGCTGGAGAGAGAACTTATATATTGCTTAATTATTATAAACAGCCCAAAGACTCATCATAATGAATTAATTCTGTGTGTAACATGACTGTGATTTGTTTTTGTTTTGAAATTAAAAAAAACTATAGGAGATGGATTTACCAACTTAGCAAGATGGTTGGACTATTCAAGACCTCTGCTTGGCTGAACCCAGTAAAAAAAATATTGTCAGACCAGAAATATAAAGACTATTTAAATATTACAGTTTCCTTGCTTAATTAGGCCATTGTCCAATTTTGGAAGTCTTCAGCTACAATGAGTAGTCATTTTTATTATTTTCGGCCATTTTATGTTGCAGGCACCAAGTCAACATGGTGTTAGGCACTATAGCATGGTAGACAGCTCAGTTTTAGGACACACTTTTAGCTACGGCAGTGACATTGAAAATGGTAACAAAGGGAAAGCCATTCAGCAGGATCAAGCAAAGAGTCAAATCAGACTGAACAGCTACAACATGCAATGAGGTCACTTCATTTACAAATTATTTGAAAGCAAAGTGATGAATGAACAACTACATTTCACCAAGTTGCCGCCCAGGAAAGAAGAATGAATGATTATTGCTTAAAATAGACAATACTGAAAACACTGGACAATGCAACATCTTAAAACTAGTGAGGCTAAAAGAAGGGTGAGAAGGACTGATCCCATGATGTTTATTTATTCTATTATTGGGTGCTCCCTCACCATTAAGATTAAGAGGTGACTGAAATTCAGGAAATGTAGCAGTGATTTGAAAATATTCAAAGCCAGTTAAAAAACTTTAATGAGGTTTTTTCTTTAGAGGTTCAGAGAACTGCTGAGACCATTTAATAGTAGAAGGGACAAAAATCAGACTGATGTGGAAATAATTATTTCAGACATTATACAATAGAAGCTGCTTGCTTTTTGGATAGCGTATTTACGTAATATGAGGTAAAAAGAAAATCGCATTATCTTTAAGTTCTCTTATTATGGCAGTCTAAAGAGCTTAATTTCAAAAACAAAAAAAAAGTTAACCACAACACATGGACTCAAAGAACTTTATTAACCATTCATTTAGTTATTTTGCTCTTAAATGTGTTATGCAAAGCTTCACTACAAAAACATATAGTTACTACTCCCTCATGCAACTCCTTAGAAGCAGATGACTTGATTTTAAACCTCCCAATCAATTACAATCATCATCATCATCATCAATCCCATTTTTCCCATTTTTCTTCATGGAGTTGGGGGTGTTATGTCAACTGCCACCATCTCAGTTCAGTGCCTCTCTCCTATCTTGTTCAGCTTTCATGTTTGGCTGTCATAGGCAGTCTTTCACACAATTTATCCATCTGTTTGCTGGAAGTACTCATGTCCTCTTTCCATCTTTCTGTCTGCCTCACATCTTCCAGACTAAAATGTCTTCTGCTTTCCTGCACACTTGCCCAAACCACTGTAATCTGTTCTCTCTGACCTTTGCTGTATTTGGAGCTACTTGGGCTTTTGCTTTGATGTGCTTTTAATTCTTTGTCTGTCCCACGGTCTGTTCCACCCACCTCAGGCAATTCATCTCCATCACCTCTAGCTTCCCCAACTGCTCTGCCTTCACTGCACAGCTTTCTGGACTATACAGTAGTACTTCCTTTTCATCAGTCATCCCTCCCAGATACTTGAAGCCTGTTCCAGTATTTCCCTTTTATCTCAGTTCTGAGTTTCTTCTGATTTCTCCCATTTGCTGGCATTACAACTGTTTTATTCAAACTCAGTTTCAGCCCATACAGCTTCAGTTTTACATTCCATTCCTCTGTCATTTGCTGAAGTCCTTGCTCAGAGTCTGCCTGTGATACCACATCAATCTGAATACCGCAACATTGCTGTCCTCCTCTGAGCTGTTTGGTAATGTAATCCATCATCGTATGGAAAGTAGTGAGCTCAGAGCTGAACCCTGATGCACACCTGCTCTCACTGGGACCCCTCTGTGAGCCCAAACACTGTTTGTACTTGTGTCATTTGGTCCTTGTACATACCCTGCACTAATTCTACCAATGTTTCTGTGACTTCAAACCATTGCAGAATTGCTCAGATCAGCTCTCTTGGGACCGTGTCATATGCTTTCTTCAAGTCTATGAACACCAGAATGGATTATTTCCTTATCTCTAGCTTCTTCTCAACTGTCTGTCTCTCTGCAAACATGAAGTCACTTGTTCTGTCTCCTGATCTGAATTTAAAACTCCTCATCTCCCATTTTACCTTCTAGTACTCTGCATATTCATTTATCAATTACCCACTTCAGAACTTTCATGTAGTGTAATAGGTGTTTGATGCCTCGTTACTGCCACATACTATTATTAAATTGCAAGGGCCTGGTAAACAGACTAGCCAGTTTCTCCAGTCCATGTTTCAAAAATGACCAATTCCTTGATATATCAGCCACCATCCACTGACAGAGTAAGATGCTAAGGCTTCCATAATTTTGGGAAACTGGATCCAAGAGGAAAAGAAGGGCAGTCAACACTAGTCCATCTATATCATAACATGAGAATAAACCTGTGTGGCAAGATCTAAACATACTATTAAAGTTGTCAACTGTTGATGTGCAAAATAGATATTATGTGTTGTTGACAATGTATGCATATTTAAATGCTTCCAGTTTCTCAGAAGAGAACACAGTGGTTGCAATCATCCTTATTGACCAGGTAGCAGCTATTACAGCTGTAATTCAATGAATTAGGCCATACTAAGTCATATCTGCACTAATACTTTGCCATCTGGCTGTACTTCATCCATATATTTTCACTTGGAATGTTGTATCTTACTTTTATATTTTTTTCAGCAGGAGTGCAGGTTTGATATCATGCTCTGTGTTGATTCTAATTGGACTTGCATGATATTGTATGTTATGCACTATTTTCTGTAATCTAGTTTTTTTCTTGTATTCATTCCTCTTATTTTCAATTTGTGACTTCTTTCATCTTCCCCAATTCACAGACACACACACACACATTGTTCAATACCCTATAAGTGAGTATTGTTGTGCTATTAGCATTCATATTTTTTTACATCAGCTTCAATCATTTCTGATCATCAAATGCTTCATTTTTAACTTGTCAAATGGCTTGGTTCATAGGTTGGTACTAGGCTATCAGCTCTAGGGCCTATACAAGCCTAGCCATAACAATTCCATGGCTATTTCTTCCCACAATATTTACTTCCCTGGACCCCTGTCTAGCAGGGCGACTGACGTGATCCCTGGGGTGAATTTCCTATCTCCCATCCAATCGTCAAGGTTCCTTTTGAAGAGGGCCAAAGAGGCACTCTGCTTGACATGTATGGGCAGTCTATTCCAGAGTCTGGGGAGTCTCTGGGTCAGGAACCTATCCCTCCAGCATGTTATGTTCATTGTGATGACAAGGTTTAGATCCCTGGAGCATGTGGCTCTGAGGGAATGGGATTTCTTTAAATGTAGCATGTCCAACAGCTCTGGGTTTGACATGGCCTTGTATGTTAAGCAGAGATCACCTCTGAGTAGACGATATGTGACAGAGTATAGCTGGAGTTTTTTTAGATGGTCAGCATAGGGCATCTGCTTTAGGCCTGTGATTCTTTTAGTGAAGTATTTCTGCGGCCTTTCCAGTTGTTGCAGATGTCTTGAGAGGTACATATCAAATGGGGCATTGTATTCTATAATGGGTCTAATGAGGGATGAGTGCAGTGGGACAATGACCTCCTTTTTTCTGGATGAAAAGCCCTTAGTGATGAGGTGTGCCACATAGAAGGATTTCCTGACTGTTGTGGTGATGTGGTTATAGAAGGTGAGACCACTGTCCACCTGTGTCCCTAAGTCTCTTATCACACTTTCGGTGTTTAGTGTACTGCCACCTATGTGATAATTCATGGGTACATGTTTTTTTCCCAAAGGGGATAACTACTTTTCTTGGCATTGAGATTGAGCCCATGGCTCTGCCACCAAGCAACTGTTTCTGTAAGGCCCTTTTGTAGAATATCCACATCATTTGGGGATTCAATAATGGCTCCCAGTTTGCAGTCATCTGCGAACTTTGTTAGCCAGAGTCCCTTAGTGTCAGCCTGTACTTCAGAGAAGTAGATGCCAAACAAGAGCGGTCCCAGGACTGAACCCTGAGGTACTCCACTTGTCACTTGTCTGGAGCTGGATTTGAAGTCGGCTACTTTTACAGTGTGGGTTCTGTCAGTAAGTGAGTTGGCAACCCATCAAGTGATGTAGGGATTAATGCCCAGCTTAGTAAGTTTATCTATGATTCCAGGGTGGGGGATGGTATTGAAGGCCTTGGCAAGGTCCAGATAGGCTGTGTGGACCACCTTACCCTCATCCACAGCTCTGGAGACTGATTTGAAGAAGCCAATCAGGTTCAGGAGAAAAGATCATCCCTTTACGAACCAAAACTGGGTGAGGTCCAGTGTTTGAAGGTTGCCAATGTCTTTGTTTATAAGTTCCATGATAATATGTCCCATGGCCTTGCAGATCAGGCTCATCAACCTGATGGGGTGGTAGTTCCCAGAATCCAAGATGGATCCCCTCTTGTTGTGTGGGATAACTGTAGCTGTGTGCCACTCAGTGGACATGAAGCCTGAGGTGAAATTATGATTAAACATGACACTTAGGTGAGGTGCCAGTTCATTTTTTAGTTCATGTAGTACACAGCCCAGGATGCTGTCTGTTCCCATTGATGCTGTATTCTTAGCTTTGGACAGTGCGGCTTTTTACCTGTGTGGCCCTTATTACTGGAATTTGGCAATCTTTCGGTATTGAGATGGGCCCTTTAGGGGGTGAGGGGGTGTGAAGTTGGCACTGAATCAATCTGCCAGGAAATTGGTAATATCCTTGGGATCAGTATATTTAATGCCATTCTGTTGTAGCTCAGAGCAGATCTGAGCATTGCCATTTAGATTCTTGACATAACTATAGAATGCCTTGTGGTTGTCTTTGAAATCTTTGGCAATTTTATTTTTAGCTTTGGAGAATTTTATGAGGGATCTCAGCTTCTTACTGAGGCTGGCAAGAGAGTTTTATGCATCCTGGGATTTTCCTCTTTTCTGCAGCAGTATCTTCCTTGCTTTGTGGTATATATTTCATAAACTTAAAACAGCATACGTTATTTATACTTGGGAATCTGTGCTCTTTACCTAAGGAAATCAGCCATCACTATTATTGCAGAATACTGAGCTGGCGTCATTTCCTCACAGAATGCCTCATTGTTTTCCCATTCTCTCTGTCTGAACTTACCAATACTTACATGCATTGAAGGTACACTCGGTGAATATATGTACTGACAATCTTTTGGTAAGAGTGAGAAGGCATGTTAGACTGTTTTCTGGAATGCCATTTAAAGCAACGTCCTCACTGTTATAAGGGCACATGTTATATTTTTATCACACAACATGTTTAGTACCATTGTCTCCCATGACGCTTTATAGAATATGGGTTACATGTATTGAATATATATATATATATATATATATATATATATATATATATATATATTTTACAGTTGGACATCTGTGGTTTTGTGGCAAGACTGTTACCAGTGATAGGTGCTTATGTGACTAGGCGGTTTTACAGTAGCCTAGTATTTTCACTATTGCATTTATCTGTTTGTTACTAGTGTGAAGTGCTGACCACCAGGACCTTTTTCTTCATCCTGGAGCACTGTTATCTTAAGTGGCTTGCACTGAGTCACACAGTAGGCAAAGCATCCATGTGTTGGTGCAGGAAGGAAGGAAGGAAGTATCATGCAATTATTTATGAAAAGCAACATCCATGATACTTTATAGCTTGTGTTTTGTAAATGACATAAAAACTAAATGCATCAAGCTGTTGCTAAATTACTTTCACAGTTTTAATCTCAGTCAGGCCTTTATCAGCCTGCTGCTTCTGAATGCACATTCTTAGTTGTCCCTTCAGATCTGTATAAACCGCATTACACCTGCTTATTTCACGTACTTTTGAACCTGTTTATGTAATAAATATATCCAGTCTTTTTCTGGAATGCATCAACTTTGGTCAGGACATTATTGCGATTAACAAAGGTAATATAAACAAAAACAGATAATTCTTCTCAATCATGACCAAGGAGAAAATAGTAGTTTATTAGTTTACATTGGTTTGTTTCCCTCGGTCCATAATTTTACTTGCCTGTGAATATCGGAGATGTGATCTGTCAATGACGTCAGGACTGTAGAATTATTTTGGGTAGAATTTCTGCATGCCAAAAATCTCACTTTGAAGGTTTGTAAATTGTGGTCGAGTATTAAAAGGAGGAGATGTGTTTGTGAAAGACCATGTAGTATTGTTGCATTAGAAAATGTTAATCAAGAAGGATCCTGAGCTAATCAACATGCATGATTATTGTGCTGTATCTCAAAGTTATGCAAAAAATAAAAAGGGGGTCTTGAATGGCAATTCTAATTTTTAAGTCCTTAGACTTGCAAAAAAACACACTTCTGGAGTGATGTCATGGGGGGACTAATAGTTATGAATGGACAGTATTCAATCCTGACTAATTTAGTGGGATCCTTTAACGGTCTTAATGGTATTTTTCCATTTTATTTTAGTGAAATTGTCAATTTTGTTAATAAAGATAGAAAAACAGATTGAGTGGATTAGCATGGGGAGGACTTCAACCCCTTATTTGATGAGTAACTTGCTTTAAAGAGGTTAATGTTAAAGTGATTGTCCAGTTGAGGATGGGGTTAGAAGGTTTAATGTTGGTGGATGTTTGCTGGATTCTTCTCCGAGGATGCTGAATTTAATGTGCAGTGATGCTGCTGGTTACGAGTGCTGTTCTGTCAAAAGATTACTGTTGTTGTGTTCAGAGCACAGTGCTATGGTTGCATGAGTGCTGTCCTGTCACAAGATTATTGTTGTTGTGTTCAGAGCACAGTGCTTTGCTTCAGCTTTCACTGGAATATTAACTAAAGCTAATTATCATGCTAATGAGTTGCTTCACTTAGTTTTACATTTTCATATGATTTATATGGAAAATATGCATTTTATTTCTTTTTCATCTATTGACATATTATCTTCCAGCTATGATGTATCTTTGAGATATAAGATCTTCACAGATTTTTATTTTTTATTTCCATCAATGAATGATCATGCCGCGGTGGTACGGCGGTAGTGTTGTTACCTCACAGCAAGAGGTTCTCCCGTTTGATTCTTGGCTAGGCTTGGGAGTGTCTTCTGTGTGGAATTTGCATGTCCTCCCCGCAGTTGGGTAGCGTTCAAAAGACATGTGTGCGTAAATGGGCGTGCCCTCATTGAAGGTTGAGTGTCGAGCTGGCACCTTGGCATTTTGTAAAAATCTACTGCCAATCATTAGCAGACCGGAGTTCCGCTGTGGCGACCCCTTACCGGGAAAAGCCAAAAGACAAACAACAACATCAATGAATGACTCCTCCAGTAGAGATCATTTATAGGTGTTTAGTGGTTTTGTTTAGCTCTGAATAACTTGTGCTGGACTTTCAATAACTTAATTATTGTGGTGTAATGTTTTTTTCTTTAGTGGAGCCAAATGGTCTGTATTTTTTTTTTTTGATCTGTGTAAGTACTTTCATTTCTATGAACCACTCTTCATCCTGTTACCACTTCATTTTGGGATCAGGCTTGTTAATAAATTGTCTGATTTAAGCTACTGCTGTTATAATGTTTTGGGTTTGTCTTACTACCTAGTCATACTTAGAACTGTTCCAAAATTTATTCCAGACCAATTTCTTCAGTAAAAAGACTGCTAAACAGTTTTTATGACAAGTTAGTTTTATAGTTTATGAGGTCAATTATTTCTTTCAGTTTTTGTAATCTTGAGTTTATTTAACAGTTAATTAGTATCCTGGTAGTGAGTCCTTAATTTTAAACTAGATATACTAGGGTGTACACCTACAATCGGCACCCTCTGCTCTCAGTCACCTCTTTGAAGCACCTTGGATTTCCTCAAAAGTTTATAAAATCTGACACCAAGAAGGGCTCCTTTGATAACCTGGCTGAGTCATACATGATGTCTATTTTGGTCTTCTGATAAACACCATGAGTGAGTCTACAATATAGTACTTAGGGACCTAAATCTTCTTCATAGACCTGTAACTGAGACAGGTAGCCCTCTGGTCCCACAACTGGCAGAGTATTCACAAGATCAGTGTGCATAGTTAGATCTGTATTACTGTCAGTCATTTATGTGCAATTGATTTTTCATTTCCTGCTGAGACTTAGCTACATTCTATTTTGGCCAACACAGTACTCTTAGTTATAAAGCAGCCCAGATGTCACATTATTGAGGGATAACAATAAGTTTTAAATTGGAGCTGGATGTGACATATATTCCCCAAAGATGCATTCATATGCTGAATGCTTCATGCCAGAAGGGAAAAGCTGACTTCCTTTTTGATATCACTAATGTAGTAACACAAAGGCCTCTAGAGTTCATGGGCTTTCTTCTTAATTTCATTTTGAATCACCCAAACTAGTCCGTTGTTGGTGATTTCAAAATCTATGTCAGTGACAAGTTCATGACTCTAGTAAAATAATTTGTATATGTTATGAAAGTTTTTTTTTAACCTCAACATGTAACCTCTTCCAAAGTTTAGGAGTTGCTCATGTAATACAATTGTCCTCCTCATTTATTGTATTATATTACAATATATAAGTCAGCTCTAAATCCCAAATGTCAGGGTATTATTAGCTAAAGGTGGTCCAAACGTCCTCTCTTAATTTTTCTTCTGTCAAGGCTTTAAATGCAATGCATAGGTCCCCCAACATGTCCATGAAAAATATTGCACAATTTGAAGGATTTAAGCCTATCTAAATAAAAAAGATGTTTAATATTTTTTTATTCTTGTGTCACGATATTGATCATTGCTGTCCAATAACATCCTGCATTCAATAACAAAAACATAAATTATATTCTAAAATATGTCATACTATGTACAGCCTTGAGAGTTTTAGGATCCCTAGATTTGACTGTTTTAAATATTAAACCACCTTAACTTAATGCACTGGTATTTATGTCTTGTAAATGAAATGTGAATGTAAAGCATGTGATGTTATGGCACTGAGGTCTTCTACTTGGTTGACAAGTTTCACGCATTTCCCCATCATAATCTGTGTATCTCCTTTTATTCCAAACAGTACCACCTTACTTTTCCTTCAATTTAATGTTGCTATCCCATTCTAGCTGCCCACATCAGCAAAGTACTCAAATATTCATTCAAATCTTCCGAGTCTCTTGAGTCTTGTACTACTGTGCTTACTTTATGGTCATCAGCATATTTACTTAGAAGAAATTGGGAGATATAAGAAGTTCTGATAAAACATACTAACTTATAAAATAAGATAGATTTTAATATGGACCACTGAGAAACTCTGTTAGTAGTTATTTACGATGACCTAATGCCTTAAAACACAATGCAGTTAACCAACTGGGTATATATTTTATGATATATGGATTCATCCTTAACTTAATCATAGCAAGTAAAACATGGTCATACATTAAGGTGTCAGCTGTTTTGTCACAACTAGGTAAAACACCAGGCAACAGTACTCTTGCTCCTTTAAGACAAAGGCATTTTCATAGAACTTTAATGACAAACCAAACTCATCTCCTTATTCAGTTCAGTTAGTGGATTAAGCTGCTGCCTTACATGAGAGTAGCAAGTAAAAGTAGTCCCATATTTCCTTAGCTGTACTATGACTGTCAGTGATCATTTTATATTTATTTGAAGCTGCACACCTTCTCTCTATAGTTCTGTCTATGTGTTGGCAGTTATCCAAGTTGTTCTCTATTATAGCTACATGTTCCTTCTAATACCTTTTATACCTGTTTTGATTTGTTTTGTACTTATCATACTTTTGGCTCTGTTTTTCACATTGTGTTCATATTATGATCTTTATATGATTTTTTTAACATTAACTGTCTATATTGACTATTGTTGGTGTTATCATCACTCCTAATGTCATTTTCATGTTCATTACTCCTTTCTTCACACATCAATTGTTGAGTTTCTTTATAACCATTTATTACAATAACCTTTTGAAAATATCTCCTTAAATACAGATTTCCTTTGCTGATGACTTTTCAGACAAATTATCAACTTCTCCTGCTAGCTATTCTCACTTTCTATTATGATCGTCCTTTCCCTCTGTATAAGAATTCTTTTCTACACTTCTTTGAGCAATCGATTTTCCTTTTCTTATTTTGAACTCTTGCATAAGTGTATAATAATTTTGCCAAAGCATGTTTGTTCACTAATGTAGTATATTTACTTATTTTTTTTTCCTTATTAACTAACACTTGATTTTACTTGTAGCTGATGTGCTTATCTTGCTCTGTAAGTGTCCATTAGTAACATTTTTTCAGAAACCTCGGCCCCTTTTGCCACTTGGCTGCTCAAAACATTTAAACTATATTGTAGTTTTGCTTCCTCAAGCCATTCTCTGACATACTCATCAGTTGTAAACATAGCCTTTTTATTGACAGGTGCATGTATCTATTGCAATATCTATTCTGATTTTCAAAATGTTCCAAACAACTTGTAATATAATACAATATTGACAGGCACCACTTGAACTAGTATTTCCCAGTCTGACGTAGTTCTTACAAGTAACACAGGTACCCAGAAAATCTTCTGGTGTGAAGTGTTCGAATGAATATTTATTTAAAGACGCCATTTAAAAAATAGCTACATTTAATAATACATAATACAAGAACAACCTGAATGTCAAGGTTTATCACACATAAAAAAGCATAAAATAGAAATAAAACAAAACCATAGTTTTAATAAATTCAAGCATAAGAGTCTTATTCCAGTAAATAAAGTTTAGTCCACTTTAAAAATGAAATAAATTTCATGGGTCCATTGTAACTTAAATGGAATAAGAGCCTGGTAAACATTTCAGCCTGTAATTAAGCCTAGTATATTTAGTAGGTTTGTTAATTCTTAATGTTGAAGGGTTTGACAAGATTGAACAGAATCATATCTTTCTCAGGTAATTACAACTGCGAAACCAAAGATGTGGTGTATTTGTCCATATGTATTGCCTGTCCCACATTTTTTGTAGGTAAAATCACAAGAAGATTAAAGGATAGGATATAAGAACATATTTATGATACAAAGAAGAAAAAGCCTGTCAGTGCTTTGAGGACCAATGCAACCTTTTTAAAAAAGATTATTATTTTTTTTCACTATTGACAAGGTTCAACATATGGAAACTGGTGGTGACTTGGAGAGTCTACTTGAATACAAAGAACTAATTTGGCAAATATGACTCAGTGCCAGTCCTCGCCTGGCATTAATGACCATATCTCCATTATTAGTCTTCTAAAGTGTAGAGCAAACCCTTTATAGTTTGTAAATCTTAGTTTATAGCAGGAATATGCATATGTATAGACATTTTTCAATTTCTGACCATATAAAGGTATATTTCTACTACATTTTTCATACGTTTTAAGTAATTCAAATATGTTGTATTAGTGTACTAAATGAATGGATTATTGTAAAACTGAGGCATAGAAGCATATTTTTTCTTAAAATTATGTGATTCGATTGAATGGGTGTTGATAGGATTTAACTGCATAGATATATATATATATATATATATATATATATATATATATATATATATGTGTGTGTGTGTGTGTGTGTGTGTGTGTGTGTGTGTGTATATATATATATATATATATATATATATATATATATATGCATTTTATATTTTTTTTTAATTTATGTATAAGTTGATTTATATTCTATCTCTTTAATGCAGGAATGACTAACAGAATTGATCTTATTGGTTAGTGTGTCTTTTTGCAAATAGTGATCACCTAGTGCAGACATTACTCTGATGTAGTCCTTATACATTTAGTATGAAAGTGCTATGTGTAGTTAGAATTTTGTGATTGAACTTTGTGGAATAAACCAGTAGTACATCACTTTCTGGCTTTGTGTTGTCATTGTGGTTTACATGTTCCTGGTTTTGGACTTGATATCAATATTTAATAATTTACTATATAGAATATTATGATTTCTGGCATATAATTTAAAATTGTATTGAGAAGAGATTGAGATGGTAGACTTAAATTTTCAACAGATTTGAGAAGTATGAGTACATAGTGTCATTGTGTCACCTTCACTACCTTATACCAACATGCTAACATATGCAAA
Source organism: Protopterus annectens (assembly GCF_019279795.1). Taxonomy (NCBI): domain Eukaryota; kingdom Metazoa; phylum Chordata; order Ceratodontiformes; family Protopteridae; genus Protopterus; species Protopterus annectens. Next base: position 143,259,520 of record NC_056726.1, read on the forward strand.
GATACACAATGCTCATTTTTCTATCTTCACATTCTGCATCTATATGTGTGACTGCTTGGCTCACAAGCTCCTACTTGTCACAGTCCTTATGTAAGGGAAGGGATGAACTGAAGTTCCTTTCCTCAGCCACTGCCACCAGTGATATCCCTCCAATATCCAAACTCCGCTCCTCCCAAACTGATCCAGGAACAAGTTATTTCAGTCCAAGCAGTTGGTTTGACCTATCATTTTTTTAAATACTTCAGTCCAGCAGCTGCTGAGTCCTACAAATACCTTATATCCACTTTGATTATTTGTTTTATTTACTTATTTTTAAGTAAAGAACATCTGTGCAACATCTGTTGTATAACTAATTAACTTGGTCTGAGTGGTTGTTTTGACTTACCAATACCTGTTTTCTTCTGAATGTTCTACAAACTGTAATGCAAGAACAAGTTCCAAGTCAGTAGATCAATAATAATCTCAGTAAATGTCCAAAAATATCAACCACAAAGCAACGAGATAAAAAATTACTGAGAGGAAAGAAAATAAATGGATATTGTACTTTAATGCATATACCCCCCCCCCTGCTCTCAATGAAGTATTCTCACTTAAACCTGAATTGAATCACTTACATAATTGTATTAAATAAGAATAACATTTTTATACAATATACATATTTCATATATATTTCTATATTTTTATATATTTTTTGTATATTTTTAAGTTTGATATATATATATATATATATATATATATATATATATATATATATATATATATTTTAATTTAAATGAAATGTGAGAAAGGAAATATAAATGTCTTTAATAATGTCTTAATTAACTGATTATTCAATTATTAAATTAACAAATGTGTATAAAACCAAGAAACAGAAGTATATGGAAATTGTCACCTGAGGATATACTCTGTGAAAGTACTCTGTACTTGTGTGGTTTATTTTTACTTGTGTGATTAAAAGATAACCATTTTTAGCTTGTTGCTTTGTGGTCAGTATTTTTGGATATGTTCTACAAAGTGCACATTTCAGTATGTCAGATCAGTCAAATGATTTTCTGATGATTGTGAATTTGCCACTCGGATCTTCTTGATGTCAACACAATGGTCCTGTAGTTTGTTCAGTGGAAACTCCTGAATGTTTTTGAGATTTGTTTGATGTTGTCAATTCTGATGAGTTAACACAACTATCTCCAGGTTTACATGTCTCTATTTTTGGGCTTCACACTCAGCTGACCAAGCCTGTTATGATGTTATTGGGCATCCTAGTTTCACTGGTGTACACAGAATTTTGAAATCTGACATTCGTCTTGGGAACTTTTGGTTGTGAATCCATCAAAGACTCCAAAGATAACATCCTTTCTTGGAAGTGTCTTAACTGGTTCAGACTCAATCCATCTAAAAGAGAAGTCATAGTAAAGCTCCCAGACATGATGGTTATACTGCTGAGTTTTATAAATCCTTTGGACAAAAAATATCAAAACTTCTGAAAATATATAGCTATATAAGAGAATATGGCTTTGCATATCTATATTTAAATAACTCAAAGACAATCTTTATACATGTAGGAAAATCTGATAACAAAAATCCAGGAACCTACTGACCAATTTCTCTCATAAATCTAGACATCAAAATTCTAGCTGCATTGCTTGCAGGCAGACTGAAAAAAGCACTATCGACCTTAATATCACCTGGACAGTCGAGATTCGTGAATGGTACACAGACGTGATAACACACTAACCTTAGATACAATGATATTGCTATCTAAACACAATAAAAAATACTAGACTCAGTTAACAGCTGCTCAAAATGTTCAAACTATGAAATGAATCCCATAAAATACCTAATTTAACCCTATAAATCCATTAGATCATACTGAATCATATTTTCCTGATTTGGAAATAAAATTGAAATACTCTAAAATGCTTAAGGATATCCTTTGAACATTGGCCAAAACTATTCATGCAGACTAATTTACTAATGATATGGGCAGACATTGAACAGGATGTCCAAAGATGGGGAAAATTAAGTTATGTTTCTTTTGAACGCAGCAATTAAAAAAAATGAATGTTTTCCCAGTGTGTTATTATTTCAACTCAATGCAACTAATTTAATAGTTCAGAAAAACTTCTTTAGAAAACTAAATGTATGGGTAGCTTTAGCTAAGTTTACCTGAAACCCTAAGTCTGTCAGAATTAGATTTCAGAATTTAATGCATCCTAAGGAATAGGGGGGACTGGGACTACCTGACTTTAACTTATATTATGATATAATATGTTCAAACAGGGTCATTCAAGTTGCTGAATATAATCCCAAGAGTAAAGAATGGTATCCACTATGGATTAAATTATGGCATGACTATATGAAAAACAGTACAATCAATGCCAGTGCTCTTCCATTTATAAATCAGGAAAATCTAAAGGATAGAAGATTTCATATCTCATTAAAACATAGCATAATTGGATTTTAAAATAATGGTGGAAGCACCAAACTTAACAAATACTTACATCTTGTTACAACCAATTAATCTGAATCCAAACCTCAGATTAAATAACAAGATGATAAACTTGTACAACTATCCACTCATTTTAAGAAATGCAGTGTCTGGGATATTTACAGATATAGGAAAAAATCGTTAGATGACACAAGGAATATCCTTAACCTTCTGAAAGGATAGACCATAATGCTAAGGCAAATTAGAGAACTGTGCACTTCAATAATAGGGTATCTTGCAGTTAATGATAATGACATAAATATGTGCTATTCATTATGGAACTTACTGACTTTAAGAAAAAACTGCTATAAAATAGATATAGGCTTATAGTATCCCTTAGATATCAACCATGTATTTTGCATTCAAAGTACTGGGTTGAAAAGCTCAAAAACATTACTGGCAAGCAAAAATCTAAATCTATCGAAACAACAGTAAAATGAATCCCTTTTAACAAACTCATGGATATTCAATTAATGATAACCAACAACGTTGACTTTACCCCAGAAATACTCAACAATTTCAAATTGGAAGATTCACCAAACAGTCCGTGCTGCTACTCACAAATAGCTGACCTATTCCACATCTTCTGGAGCTGTAAATGTACTTATAAATTGAATCAGACTGAGAAGATGGGTATCAAAAAAACACATTATCATGGGAATTTGCCATTTTGCATATCATCTGTCAAAATTACCCAAACTTTATCTGCATATTATAAATACCTTCTTCTCTCTAGTAAAATTGTACATTACTCAGAACTGGTCAGATTGAACCAAATTGTCATGGGAGGACTTCAGAAGTATGGCGATAAAGTATATATATCAGCGCATAAGCTGATAACGAATAACCAAAGTATGCATTCCTATTTTCTAAAATACTGGAATCTTCTCCTGGATCATATTTTCAAGAATAGATCGATGAGAAAATACAAATCATTGTGAGTGTAAACTGTAAATGGCATAAGACATACTCTTTTGTGAGTTTGTATCTAATCTAAACCTCTTATATAACAGATATACATATTATGTAAACTGCTACACAACTCTTAACCAGAAGTTGATTTTCTGTAGCACTTGTTGTATATATTGTATATAGGGTGTTATCTATATTCTCTATTTTGTTGTAACACTGAAATTGTTCTTGCAACATGATGTACCTAAATATGACTGTAGTTCCTCTACAATGTAATTGAACTGTGGCTTGTAAAATGACTGGAATTGAAATATGCAAGCAATAAGGAGAAGAAGAAAAAAATAAAAACATCTGAAAAAAGTAGAGAAGTCGTGGTCTATTACAACAAGCTTAAATCCTCTACACTCCAACACCACATCCATGTATCTTCTATGTGTTAATGAGATGATTTATAATCTTTATGTGATTCTTAGTTACCTGCTGACATTCCAGTGCCAAGACATACTATAATTTATCAGATAAATATCACTTAAATGAAATATCTAATTCATGGGAGGGGAGCATTTGAAAAGACCATTGTTATTTCTCAAAAGGACTATGGACATGTCTTTTATCCTAGATCATCTAGTACCAAATTTTACAAATTATACATCCTACATCACTCTGCAGCTAGTCCTTACTGTGTTCTCTAGATGTGCAAAACATGGCTCCCATGCTGTGTTTTCTGCACAAGCTCTTTCTCTCTCTGTCTAAGGTATAAAGTCATATAACATTTTTCACACTGGTATTTAAACTCTTATGTGATGGGGATAATACATGTTTATTGATGCTTCTTCTGCATTACTACCCTTCTCACAATATCTACCAAACTGCTTTGGTCCTGCTGTTAATGCACGAATAAGGATGAAGTCATCTGTGTTATAATTTATTTTACTACACCCTGCTGTGTAGAAATCATTACTTTTGCAACTTTGAGAATGAAACACTTAGGCCATCTTTAGATGGTATCGCAATATGCACTTTCTTTACAAGGGTTTTGTGGGTCTCATTCAAGTTTATACTCAGAATAGTATCATTTGTTCATGATTATACATGGATTTTGTTCAAGGTGATTTTTGAAAGTTTATTTTTGCACAGTGTCTTGCTTTAATATCTGTCTGTTTTAACATTTTGTAATATGGTAAGCTGTCAAGCAGAATCTGATCTGCCAGCAAAATTATACAAGAAGGGGTGGGTAAAGTGTTTTTCATTGTACTGAAATGAAGAATGATGAATAATGTAAGTTATAATTGTATAATATGAATTTAGGATGTAAAATGTTATGTTGTCATGGTAGATTTCATAGCTACAATTGGGAATAGTTTCTTGAGTTTAGTCATTTTTATTTATGTATCTTTTAAGGTAAGGGGTTTACCATGATTGCTACATTGGTATGTATTTCCTAGTTCAAATAAATATAGCACTTCTTTTAATTTGTGATTGCAATTTATATGTACTAAGCACTTTGTTGTATAGGTAAGGTTGACAAAATGGAAACTTGACTAGTTTATCCTAGTGACAATAGGCATGGCAATGGTATATTTTGTGTTTTATGGCAAGCAGCTTGAGTAATGTAGACTTATGTAAATAATTATTTATCATTTTGACCACAATACTTTACATAAAGTAAAATATTCAAGTCCAGTTTATGGGTAAAATGGGAATGGGGGCAGGAAAACATAGGAATCATATATATATATATATATATATATATATATATATATATATATATATATATACATACATATACAAATATGGGTCTACTTCTGTTGTTTGAAAACATACTTGTTTGAACAACAGAAAGCCGAGTCCCACTTCAGTGAAAGTGCACTTAAGCAAAAGTGCACTTTCGCTTAAATTAATTAACCAAAGCATGGTACAGTAGGGATAAGAAAATATACCCTTTTCCCCACTGTAGTGCAATATCAGAGTTAGTATATATAAGTAGCAGGGCTGCGGGAGGTAGACAAACCTCTGCTACTAAAATATACTAACTCAGAGATCGCACTAGAGTGGGGAAAAGGGTATATTTCCTTATCCTCACAGTACCATGCTTCAGTTAACTGATTTACACAAAACTGCACTTTCGCTGAAGTGGGTCTCAGCTTTCTGTTGCTCGAACAAGTGTGTTTTTGATCAACAGAAGTAGACCTATATATATATATATATATATATATATATATATAAATAGATATAGATATATAGATGTATGTATGTATGTATATATATATATATATATATATATATATATATATATATATATATATATATATACTGTCATCCCAAAAGTCAGCTGTATCCAATATGCTAATGACTCTACTCTGATTTGCTCAGCCACATCTCCAGTAGAGTTATGGTCAGCTACCCAGACCACCTTTAATACAATAGAAAACTTGCTTTCTGAACATCGTCTGATCCTAAATCCCAAAAAAAATAAAATGCTGTTATTCTCACCAACACGTAGGTCTACCGCTTTCACCTTTACCATAAAATCAAATGATGGCACAATAATCTCCCCTGACCCATCTACAAAACTATTAGGTGTCATCATAGACAATAATCTAAAATTTGACCTACATGTTAACCAAACTATCAAAACCATCAATAAAAAAGTAGGGTCACTTTACAGAATAAAAGCCTTCCTAACCCCTCCAGCTAAAATTGCCATAGCTCGCTCTCACCTTCTTTCAACCCTTCTGTATGCATCCCCTCTACTCTCGAATTTAAACAAGACTGTCCTTAACAAACTCTCAATTTGCTACAACCACATTGCCAGGTTTGCCACTGGGCTGCCTTTTAGGACACATCATTGCATCAATCTAAATCCGCTTGGGTGGCTTGAACTACCCAGCCTAATCCAGTATAACCAACTTATTATGGCCTATAAAATCCTCTATAATCCGAACATACTCCTGCACTTAAAAATATTATCACCCCCTATAACAATTCTAGACCGCTTCGATCCTCTAACAAACTACTAATTCAGACTAGTAAAATTAATAACACAGCTGGTGATTCTCTCTTTGCAAACTCTGTAAGTAGATCCTGGAACTCACTTCCAGCTGATATTACCTTACTTTCCACCTTAGGTCAATTTAAAACTAGACTCAAACAACATTTGTCACTTAACTGACTATGTCAATGTATCAAGCCTGGCTAACTCTCTCTAGAATGTGTAAAAATCTGTTAACCAGTTTATTGTGTAATTTAATTTAATCCTGACTTGTGCTCAGGATTAACTGTAACCTGTGGAACTTGTTTAACTTGCTTACTTATGTAATCTCTGTAAATAGTCTGTCTGTAATATGTAATGCTGGTATTATGTAATGCTGTATCTGCTTACCCTTGGAGCTTTTCTCCCTGGGCCTCCACTGAAAATGGACATGCATCCAGTCGGACTATCCCGGTCAACAAATGTAAAATAAATAAAATAAAATAAATATATATATATATATATATATATATATATATATATATATATATACACACACACACATATACACACACACACACACGCACACATACACACACACACATACACACACACACAGACACACACACACACACACACACACACACACACACACACACACACACACACATATACATATATAAAACAGTAGTGCAAAGAAGGAGACATTCAGGATATACAAGTGCTTGGTATGAAAAAAAGGTTCATCTTACAATGGGCGACAGTCACAACTACACAAATTATACAGTTTGAAAAAGAACTGTCTTAGGCCACTTGTAATATGTCTTATGAGAGTTAATTTAGAGTTCATTTAATGTTTACATTTCTATCTCAAAAGTACAGTTCTGGGCAGAATTAATATCAGTACTTGAACAGTGGCACCTAGTATTAAGAATGAATCTACTTCTTCAAAGAAAAAGCAATGAATGCAGTTAAAGAGTACATTATAAACTTACTGAGGCATTAAACTTTAAGCACATTGTGCTTATAGTATATTCGTACCCATTTAGGAATCATAGATAAACTTACTAAGCTGGGCATTAATCCCTACATCACTCGATGAGTTGCCAACTGGCTTACTGACAGAACCCACACGGTAAAAGTAGCTGACTCCAAATCCATCCCCAGACAAGTGGAAAGTGGAGTACCTCAGGGTTCAGTCCTGGGACCTCTCTTGATTGGCATCTACTTCTCTGAAGTACAGGCCAACACTAAGGGACTCTGGCTAGCAAAGTTTGCAGATGACTGCAAACTGGGAGCCATTATTGAATTCCCAAATGATGTGGAAAAGGGGCTTACAGAAACAGATGCTTGGTGCCAGAGCCATGGGCTCAAGCTCAATGCCAAGAAATGTATAGTTATCTTCTTTGGGAAAAAACATGTACCCATGAATTACCACATAGGTGGCAGTACACTAAACACCAAAAGTGTGATAAGAGACTTAGGGACACAGGTGGGCAGTAGTCTCACCTTCGAAAACCACATCACCACAACAGTCAGGAAATCCTTCTATGTGGCACACCTCATCACTAAGAGTTTTTCATCCAGAAAAAAATAGGTCATTGTCCCACAGTACTCGTCCCTTATTACACCGATTATAGAATACGATGCCCCATTTGGTATGTACCTCTCAAGATATCTGCAACAACTGGAAAGGCCGGAGAAATACCTCACTAAAAGAATCACAGGCCTAAAGCAGATGTCCTATGCTGACCGTCTAAAAAAACTCCACCTATACTCGGTTGCATATCATCTACTCAAAGGTGATCTGTGCTTAACATACAAGGCCATGTCAAAAGCCAGAGCTGTTGGACATGCTACACTTAAAGAAATCCCAATCCCTCAGAGACACATGCTCCAGGGATCTAAACCTTGTCATCACAATGAACAAAACATGCTGAAGGTATAGGTTCCTGACCCAGAGATTCTGGAATAGACTGCTCATACATGTCAAGCAAAGTGCCTCTTTCGCCCTCTTCAAAAGCAACCTTGATGACTGGATGGGAGATAAGAAGTTCACCCTGAGGATCACGTCAGTCGCCCTGCTAGACAAGGGTCCAGGGAAGTAAATACTGTGGGAAGAAATAGCCAGGAAATTGTTATGGCTAGGCTTGTATAGGCCCTAGGGCTGATAGCCTAGTACCAACCTGTGAACCTATGAACCTATAGGCCTTATAACCTCCAACAATTAATACAGAGAAAACATGTAACCATCATCTAATAAATATGGAATACATGTATTTAATCAAACATTAGTAGTCCGACATACTAAATGTTGAAGGCAGTGACCCAAGTTTACACAATATCGAAGTTTCAAACACAGAATCCATGAACACCGAATGCCAGCCAGGCAAATACCCCCCCCCCCTTCTTGACCCATGGTAGTGCTTAATTTGGTGGTTGAGCGGTCGGAAATGTCAAATTCGGTGTTATGCTCTACATTCCGACCATTCGCCGATGTGAAATTCAACATTTAGGTTTGGAAAAAGTAACGTTCTGTGTTGATGACATCAACTAAATGCATGTATTCCAATAAATACATAGGTCTCTTGATGGAGTGGATAACTCCTACCCCTGTAAAATAATACAGTTATTTTGCAGCATTTTAAATGCACAATTTTTTTAAATGAAGACTGTATACTTGCCTTAAAAAAAAGATATAACCCTGAATAGTTTTGTTAATCTAAGCGTATTTTAAACATATTTTTTTCTGAGAAGGCCAAATGACATTTTTTTTTTTTACAGTAGTTCAGAGACAACAAGAGGTTCTCTGGTTCAGTTCTCAGTTGGGGTGCCTTCTGTTAGAGTCTGCATGTCCTCCCTGCATTCTCATAGATCTCCTCAGGTTACTTAAGTTTTCTCCCACATTCTAAAGATGTGCATCTTCAGCGTTTCTCCCTGGGCCTCCGCTGAAAATAGGCTCTGTCCTAGTTGGACTCTCTCTTTCAACAAATGTTAAATAAATAAAAAATAAATAAATAAATAAAACATTCACTCCATATTAAAATAAATCACATCCCATTCTCCAGTAAAATAATTCTTTATTGGCTTGGCATTGTACAGCCATCTGAGTCGAGGATCACAACATTTTAAATGCAGCAAAACAAAAGCTTGTCACAACCTTTGTCTATATAATTCAGAATACAACATGCATTCAGTAAAATATTTATTTAAAAGGGTAAGAGTTATCCATCTTTAAACTATTTCTGTGATCTTCCAGTTTTAGTAGCTGTTGTTACTAGTCCTTTGAACTGCTACTGTTTACCAGTGAAACAACATTTTTTTTATTATTCCCATATTGCAACTTAGACTTTTAGTTATGCATTGATAAATATTATAAAATCTCACTTGAACGCAGAAAACAATTAGTTCATGTCTCATGCTGGATTTCATTTTACCAAGAAAACTTGCTTGTGTCAGGCTTACCATTGATATATAATTAACTGTCCAAGAGTGGATCTGAACCTAAATCTCAACATTCATTTTTATAACAAATATTACTGGTATAACATGCAATAATATTTTTAAGTAGCCAACAAACGTATACACATATTAATATATTTTTGAAAAATATGACCATGATTATAACCATTTCTCTTTGAAGAATGCCTCCATTTCACAAAATGAATATATTCTAAAACACCGTCTAATTAGTCTAGCAGCCTCACAAGTTTTGTAAACAGCAGATAGCCCTCCCCAACCCAAAGGCATTCTGTCACAATAAGAGTTGTTCTAAAAAAGTATCTCTATTCAGCTATAACTCATGACCAGATTGGAACTACTGTATGCACAACAGATAGCAAGCATACCAACTAGACAATCTGGATTTGCAGTATAATACATTATGTATTACTTGGAATGCAACACTTCAATCAGTAGTAGTTTAGCTATAGCCCTTAAAGATATTATGCATGGAATTTAAAATCTGACATATTTTTATACTTGCTTTTGAAACACAGCATGCTTGCAGATGGCAACACATAAATGGCTTACTTTTACTTTGCACAAGTACTTTTGGTACTTACGTATTATTGCAACCAGAATTTTGCGGCAATACCGGTTGCTTGCCGATCAGGAAATATGGTTGTGAAAGTGGTTGAAATGGAAAACTGTGTGTTTTCTTTACCAAAACAGATTGTTTTCCGGATTGGTATCAAAACAAAGTACAAGACATATTGTTGTTGTTTCTTCATGCTCTTTACTGGCAACATGTCGCTTCTTGCAAGGCTGCCCAGTGAACATTCTATTTTTGTGTCAGCCAATGCTGTCAAATAACGGTCATGCATTGATTTGGTTATCGCAGATGTGCCACTTCTGTACTGTGAATCCTACAAGACAGTATATTGCAATTGCTGAAAATTCCCAAACCACATACAAAAGAAAAAGCAGGCAATAAGCAATGAGCATCGTTACGACAGTAAGGAAATCAAAAATGACTTCAGTAGTATTTTTGGCCCAACATGCCACCATCGCAAAACCAAACGAACTCAGTGCTGTCAACTTCTTCCTTGGCAAAGGAACCCTCAACCTTCTGTCAACATAACCCACCCTCACTTTTCAAAAGCATTACTTATGGCAATTTCACACTGCAATGTTTGTTTTCAAGTATGTCTACACATTTTTAAAAAACGTATTATTTTTCCAAACGCTATTTCCTGTGACTGTGTTTTCCTTCTGTGAAGGATTCCTTCCTCAAGCTCCAAACACTGCATTCATCAGCAAGGCAGCATGCACAACAGTTAAAGCGTGTGTCTGTAATACATGCAAAACATAAAGAGTAATTCTGGCATGTTTTCTGCTCCTGCAGGTAATCCATAGTTTTTCAAATGCAAAACAGATTCGCACCTTATAGTGTTTCATGCAGCCATTCCTATTCAACTATGGGAATTTCGCAACCCCGAAAATCTGGTTGCGATAATACGTAAGTACCGTACGTTTTATCAGAATAGAAATAAGTAAGAACCATTTTTATAACTCATCGATGTAATTTCTTTCTCTCTATCCCAACATGTGTTAGCGCAAGCCATTTTTATAGTTCAATGACAAATAATTTAAGGCTTCGCATTTCCTTAATAATTCTTGTCTAAATGATACAGACTTAGGCATTTCATTAAAATAGGCCTTAAAAGAATGTAGGCATTTCATTTAAATAAGTCTTAAAAGAATAATAGCATACATTTTTATTTTCTCTATTAGTAGGCTGTAGACCCTAGTCTGAAAAAAAACAAGCCAAGTGCTTATGTTTTCACTTTGGCAAACTTTGAAAATTTTCTAGTAGTGTAGACAAAAACTTTGTACATCTTTTGTAAATGGAACAGTTAGTTCAGGAATGCAAGGTGATCTTGTTTTTTCAGGTTTCTTAATAAGTTGAGTTGTGTTTGCATCCTGTATTGGAATGTTTAGCTACTTTTCTTTCTGTTTTGCTAACTGACTGACTTTGAAACAATTATAGGAAAAGGTTTTCTCTTTAACTTGAAGGCAACATTTTTTAGAACTGCTGGTCAAGGGAAATGTTTATTCTCTCAAATGGGAATGTAACACACATAAGGACACAAGTTGCTTTGTGTATTTTCATAAGCTCAGCTCTGGATTCTGGAGACGCTGTACTTTTTCACCTCATACCTAGGTCTATTAATGTCTACATATTCTACATATAGCATCAATTGTATATTTTACTTTAACTTGTTCAACCTCCAAAAAGCTGAGGCATAAACTGCCATTTCAAATGTAATTTCAGTATCCTATGTGCAGTACATATCTGCCTTTTACAAATAACACAATTCATATTTGTTTAGTAATCTTTCACTTACAGCTAAAGGATCCTTTCTGCACATCAGGGGATAAAACCATCCTTGCTTACAATTTTCAGGGTGACTATTAGATCTCACTTAAAGAAAGTGTGATTAATCTTAATAAATGTTCCTTTACAAATATCCCTGATAACAACCTCAATAAGGAATCTAGGAAAAAACTGCAAATTTACCATTTATATATAGCAAATGCAAACAAGGCTGTCTCATTAAACAATAGAATGTTATAATTATGTAAGTGTTGTTCTTGTAGAAGTGATCACTTCAAAAATTGGCACATTTTACATAACCCATTTAGATTCATTCTGTTATCCATTGTCAATAAATCCAAAATCAAAATACAACACAGCAGTAATATAACCGTATAATAAGTTTATAACACCATAAAAGCATTAAAGAATTTTAACTAAGAAAAATTAACTGGAGCTGCAACTGTAAGCTTGCACAGATGATCATTCCAAACTAATCAACTATTAAACTGCTCAGCCATAGCTAGCAGCATGAATTATTAATAGACCCGACATTGTTTTTCTTCTGACCTGTCCCAAATCCCCAACAGAATTCCAACCATAAATGCCATTTGTATTTATTGTCCCTTGCCAGGCCCAATATCACTTATATACTTATGCAGCTGACCTTTAAAAATCACTCAGATTTGCATAACCCCAGATAAAGTGGGCCCAGGTACCTATATGACCAGTAAGACAGCCACAACTTTCTTTTGATGTACTGTGAAACATACATTCCAATTTGCTTGATGTACAAACATTAGACACCCTGTATTTCTGAGCACAGGGACAACAAACATCAAACATTTATAATACCTGGATCTGTTTGTTATGATCCAAGTCTATTAACTTGCATTTATTAATATATTCCATTATGTTCCTTTTAGCATTAGTATATGAGACCCTAACTGTTTCCAAAATGTAGATGCTAAATATATTTCCCCATAGATCTGAAAATTGATCCTTTACTGGGTGCAGGATAAAGTTTATCTAAATTACTCTTGGCTAGTCAACTTAGTAATACTTATTTTTTTATCTGTACACTATCTCAAATGTTTCTAACATCTAAACAGAGGATTTAAATGAGAGGCTGGATTACCTAAGTATACCAGTAAATCATCCATGTATATAAATACTTAATTTCTTGGTCACCCAGTATATAGGTCTGTTTATAATGGACTCTATAAAACTTATTATCCCGGTCCCCTTCAATAATACACGATGACACCATATGACATTTGAGACCTTTACTAATTTCAAACATAACTTTACTACATTATTTCAAATATTAATTGCAAAGTGAAAGACCCTGTAACCACATGTAAAATACTTATAACATACATCAGGTCAGCGTATCCCACTCACCCTGCCCGAATAAGCAGTTTCCATGCCTCCGTTCACTTATTCTTATCAATCAATCAGAATCCTACTGCTCACGTTCATCTCTAAAACTCATTGCATCAACACCCAACACCAAGATGGGGAACAGAAGAGGGACAAGGCTGCTACTCATCTCCACCCAATCCCCACCTCTATAACCATACCAAACAAATTAACCAAAAGAAAAAAGGGAGGGGGGGGTTGAAAATTCATGCCAAAATGTATTTTCTCTTCTCAGTTATACTCCTATGAAACACCTAAGTACCACTGTACATCTACCTCACTTACTCTAAAGTCCCCTTAACAAATTAACTCTTCCCTTCCCAAAATCTGATCAAACCTATTTATATTCCTTCCTAACCCCCTTCCCCAACAAACTCCCAGCCTCACCTCCTCCCCATTTAACTCGCTCTAACCCTTACCAAAGATGTCCCTGGACAAACCAGTTTGTTTCCAAACATCATTTTTCCAGTCTCTTTCAATAATGCACAATAATACTACATGATATTTGACAATCTTTATTAATTTCAAACATAACTTTATTACATTATTTCAAATATTAATGCAACATGAATAACCTTGTAATCACAACATGTAAAATCCTTATAGCATACATCAGGACAGCATATCCCACTCACCCTTCCCAAATAAGGACCGTGCATACCTTCACTCACTTATTCTTATCAATTAAACAGCATCTTACCACTCACTTTCATCCCCAAACCTCAGTGTGTCATCACGCAACACCAAGATGGGGAAACAGAAAAGGGACAAGCTTGCTCCTCTTCTCCACCTACCAGCCTAATCACAGGCTGTTCCCCCTCTCCTACAAAAGAACTTCCACCAAAACTTCTAAAACTAAACTTAAATGTACATTAAACAAATCTAAACCAACCTGGGTCCCTGTCATCAAAATACCTATGGTCTATCGTATCATACCCAGTGCCCCCAACTGCTGCACCAACCTATAGTTAATAAACCTCTGTGTGTGCTCCAGATCCTTAAAACTAGCAGCATTCCTCCAAAACAAATGTAGTACTATCTCTGGCCACATAATGCATGCGCCAGGATATAACATCTGCACATAACCAGATCCTCCCTTATCCTATCCACCAACTACTTCTTAGGAATTATTCCCAAATCATTACCAGCCAAACATATCACTAATATTTGAGGAAGCCCCATCTGTGACCTTATCCCTACAATTTCATCCATAAGCTAAATCCACCTATGACCACTAATCCCATGCTGACTGTCAACTCCAACTGAAGCAAATCCAAATCCTTTCCATCTGTCCTAGCTGCTGCCCTCTTTGCCACCCAATAGATATACAAATGACCCAAGATGACAATCTCCTTTCCTGAAATACAAAAAAAAAATATTAACTATCAATTGAATCCATTACCTAATATAAGATAAAAAGGCATTTGAAGACCACCTCCCCACTCTCAGAATGTCCTCAGTGGATTTGCTTTCCCTTGCCAAATCCAAAGCCCTACTGATAAGAAAAGAATGAGTGGAAAACCTCTCACCTTGAAAATCCATACAATGCAGCGCCCTTCTTATTACATATACAAACTGATTACCCATTACCACCTTAACCTCTTTCAACTGAAAAAACAATTCTTGAGGGCTTCATACTTGAGTCTGCTTCACATTCTGCAGCTTAACCCACCAGACAAAGCCCTTCACTTTTATCTTTCCCAAGAACTATCTTTGTCTTTAGACCTATGTAACCAAATGTGCACTGACACTGGAAAAAACATGACATCTCTCCAAACTAATGACCCTAACAGCTGTACCACCTGAAATGCCCCAAAATGCATCCATAAATGCAAAGTAACCCACACAACATAATCCACTGACCTACCCACTACTAAAGGTAGACCTTTCAATAAAACTTTCAAAACCTGTCTCATCAACAGCCAGTGCATATCCATAGTCACTCCAACCACTCTATACCATCCTCTCAACATATGCTCCACCATCCAGAATTTTGTAAAATCATACAGCTCAGCCATCTGCGCAAATATACTAATTGCTGCCAAGTCCATCTTAACCAATTGTGCCACCATACCCTACCTCCAAGCCTGAGCCAAGTATCACAATAATAGTTCCTCCAACCAAACTCCTTCATCCTCAGGCAATGCAAAATAAATTTATCAAAATCATATAATGCTGTACCATACACTCCCCTGGTAGATGCCACCAAAGATTGCTGCACCAGCCTCCTGGTTATGTCAACCCAAGATGTCACACCTCATCTGACAACATCATTATCTCTTCCTCCACCCCCAGGGCCATCTGCCGGAACCTGAAAAACTGAAATTGAGACAAACTGTCAGCAATCTCATTTCTAACCCCTGCCACGTGCACACCTGTGAATGAAAAATTTAACAAATTCTACAAAACCAACTTACATAAAACCAACAATTTAGATCTTGCAGTCTTTGCTTGCAAAACTCGCACCACTGCCATATTATCCTAATTAAAAATGACCCTCTTTCCCAACAATTGCTCCTGCCAAACTACCAGTGCAAGCCAGATTGGCATTAACTCCAAAAATGCAACATCCCTTTTCCACTCATTCTTCCAATCCACCAGCCAACGAGCAGCAAATGACTCCCCTCCAAAAAATGCACCAATTCTGATATACCCAGCTATATCCATAAACAATTGCAGTTCCTCTGGCCTAACCAAATCTGTCTGGCAGAAAGAAACAAAATTAAACCACTCCAAAATAGACAAGCAAAGTGCCAAATCAGCCCATACCAACTTGTTAAACCTGACTCAATTGTGTTTGCTCTTTCCACCCCTTTTAGCAAAAAGGCCACTGATCTACAAAAAGTATGCCTTGAAAGATCTGCCTGACATGCAAAATTCAGAAGCACTAAAAGCTCCATAACCTCCCTATTCTGCACCTTATTCTTGCACACCCCTCAGTCAATCTTCTCCATCAAGTAGGCTATCTTATCAACTGGCAAGCGAAACAACCTACTTTCTGCATCCACCAATAAACCCAAAAAATCCAATGCCTTAGCTGGGTTTCCAACTTCTGCCTAGACAATGGGACCACAACTCATCACACATCCCCAAAGACTCTCGCAAACCTTCAAACAGTCCCTCAAACCTCTTGCCTACTCTCAAGAAATGATCAAAGTAATGCACTACTGTCTGCATATCCACCCACTGCTGCCAAACCCAATGAAATACAGTGCTAAATTTCTCAGAAATAGCACAGACTACCAAGCATTCCATAGGCACAGCCTTATCAAAGTAAAATTTGTTTCCAACTACTATGTCTAATAATGGTCACTCCTCCTTCCACACCAGCAAAAGGCGAAAAGCAGATTAAGTGTCCACCTTCACTAACCACGGATCCCTAAAATTCCAAATAACTTTCACAGCATCATCCAGCAACACATAACTGACCTAAGCATCCTTGACTGAAATGAAATCATTAACAGAGCTTCCTTCTGGGTATGACAAATGGTGAATCAGGCAGAACTCATTAGCTACCTTCTTAGGAACCAAACCCAATGGTGAAGCCTTAAAACTCTCAAAGGGGGGGGGGTATCAAAAGTTCCCAACAACTTACCTACCTGTTGTTCCTTCTCTACCAAACCCACCAATATATCCTCCTCCCCCTGTAAAGATAGTATATTCTTACAGACTACTCCATCCCACCACCATTGATTTAATAGAACAACCCTGAGAAGAGCCCTCAACTATTTCTTACTTATGAGAAGGATCAGGAAATTGCTGAAGCATTCACTGCAATACTTGCACCTTAATTGGAGAATGCATCCCCCAGCCATCCCCTTGCCTCTTGAAAGGACACTTCTCCCATAACCCACAGAAATTCCCCCTAACTCAGAGATTCTGAAACCCCTGAAAAGAAGAAGGGAAAACATCCCATCAGTGGAAAGCAAACCTGGAGTTATCAGTTTAACCTCCCACCAACCACAATGCACCACCGGATGGGTCCCCACACACTTTGAACAAGCATACAAGAACTTACACCCTACCCATGAGCAACATCCCACATTAAAAGCCCAACATACTTCCCCCCTTCTCCCCCTCTACTAACTGCCCCAAAGCTATCCATCATAGTACCTAGCCATATGTCTGGATGTCTAACCTACCAGTGGAGACAGTGATCAACTGCTTTCTGCTTCCCAAACTTCTGGTCATACCATAAACAAGCAATCCCTGCCCACAAATGCTGAGCCTCCTAAATTTTAAGAGAGTAATCCAAAGTGCCATGTAGTAGATGAAACCTACACCCAATTATTCCATGTCCTAGGTCGCAGCCTACCTACTCTCATCCTAAAATCTGATCCAACTTCAGAAAATGATACTACCCCACCCACAGATGACCCCAAGCTCCCAATAGACAGCCTTATTCTATCCTTCCCACTACCTGCTTTACCCTGTCTCTGCTTGTGACACCTCTGTGTATCCCCATAGACCCACCTGACTCCTGATACACCTCAACCCCAGCTATCCCGCAATCATGCACGAAAAACTCCAAACCTGCCCTACCTAAAAGGACTCTCAACAGAATATCATTACCTGCTACTCTGTCCTGAGCCATTCCACCCACCAGAAGATCCACTCTGATCACATTTCTCAACTGCCATGCCCACTTCTCACAATCCACCAACCTGGTCTTCACCTCTAGACATCATCTCTTCCAACTGGACTTGCCAGAATCATCTGCCATCCTGGACTCAGCATTAGGCACCTACTGGAACAGTTTTTCTACCTGCACCACAATGGCCTCCCACCACTGCAGTAAACTATGGATATTCACCATCTGTAAAAAAGGAGACACATTAAGACAAAGGAAAAACATTAAGATAAAAAAAATAGAGAGACACTTTCAAATATTGCTTTTACAAAGAGAAATGTTGATAGACTAACAGGTTTTGCATTAGCATAAATTTTCGGAAGGGTATGAGGTCTGACACTTGCAATGCCCCCCCCCCTTTTCCTTTTTTTTTCCTTCTGAATTCCATTCTTCTTTGACTTGCCAGTGACTTGCTACCTAGTTTGGAGCCCGCATTAAAAGTCATTCACAGTTCTGGCAGAACCAATAGCTGATGCCAGACTTGCTACCTTACCTGTCAACTTCTTAACTCCTGAAATCTGGACAAAGCCTAAAACACTGGGGGGCAAAGATCCAAGCATAGGGACAGATTTTAAATATTCCTATTATAAACCTAGAACTTGTCCCACCCACACAGAATAACAGGCAATGTGTTAACATGTGTTTTTTTAAGGAGACACCCCCTATATAAAGTAAGAAACTCAAATGTGTGTCATTATGTAGTGTCTTCAATCCCTAGTGACTTCCGAGAAAACTGTAAATTTTTATGAGGAATAAACCTAAAGTATGAGGCAAAACCTGGCTATTCTGCAAAATATGGACAGTTGAAAGGACTGCCTACTGCAGATAGCAGTAAATGTGCATGCAAGTACTGCAAGTGGGCACCCCCAACTGTCAATACAAGCACGCTTCTCCAGCTAATGGCTCCAAGCCCCAGCACTCATGCATGGGATGCAGCCATTACCTAAAAGAGCCAGCAGCCTGTGAAAAGGTATTCGCAGCTCACTACACTTCTCCCATCCTCTGGAATGCCACAGGATGAGACCACCATCACCAATGCCAGTGCAGCCTTGATGAAGTGCCCCCGCCAAAAAAGAATCACTCTGTACCTTCAAAATATCACAATAAGGGACTACAACCCACCACAAATCCTCAAGTAACTAAACATTTCCACCAGTGACTGTCTTAAAAGAAAATCAGTCAAAAAAATACTTCTAGCCAGGTATTACAGTTAATGACATATCAACACCAAACTACACCACTCCCCACTCCACAAAAGAAGCAAATGAACCCATAGACCACTATTCCTCACAGAGGCAATTAATGAAAAAATAATGGAAACCTAAATGATCATAATAAGGCTGCACTCCTTCTCTGTGCTACTAGGATTTACCATATCACTATCAATTGCCTTATTTATATCCTTAGACAGAAAACAGGTATATATAAAAAATATCACTATTGTTTGCCTTTTTTATATCCTCAGACAGCAAACAAAGCCTACCTGTCTACCAAATTACCAATAGGTCATCTTGGACGTAAGATTGCAATATAGCAAATTTACACCAAAATGTGATTACTCTTCCCAGTTACACTTCTATGAAGCACCTTAGTCCCATCCTACATCTACCTCACTTCGTCTGAAGTCCCCTTAACAAATTAACTCTTCCCTTCCCAAAATCTGATCAAACCTATTTCTATTCCTGCCTAACCCTCTCCCCAAACAAAACTCCCACCCCCATTTACCTCTCTCTAACCCTTACCAAACATGTGCCTGGGCAAACTGGTCTGTTCTCAAACCTCATTTGTCAAGGATTCCCGATACTATGCAAACAGAAGAGAGCAAAGTGGACAGCCTTTCCTAGATTCTTTGCTCATCTTGAAAGTTGAGGAAATTCCACATTGAATTTTACTCCTGCCACTGCTCTTTTATAAATATTAATAAGAATATTTATAAACACTGCTTGACTAAAAGAAGTTGCCATTTCATTCTGCCAAAAGTGTTATGTATATCCAGACTGACTACTACCAATGGATGTTGCATCTCTGCCTCTTGAATTCATGACAAAGTTTTAACTGTGTTGTTGTTAGTCTGTCTATGAAAAACAAATCCTCATAGATTAGCAGTATTAAAGTAGACATTGAATAGACCAGCCTGGTAGGTATTAGGATCAACAAAATTATTTAACCCTACTTTAATACAAACATGGATATATAACATTCTGTCTTACTGGGTGGAATTTTTGCCTTTTTTAAGTATAAATGCTACCATGCCTACTAGTACTTTCTGCATTTTCAGGACCGCATTCAATATCTACAGCAGCCAAAATGAAACCCACTTCTCCAATTGCATCAGTTCCACTGTAAATATGTCCTCCTTTAGGAGTTTCCTGATGAAGTTTTCCAGTACTGCCTCAACAGCAAGATTCATTAAGCTTACTATTTGCTTCTCCATTAAGAGAGGGATATCTACTTCATTGAGTACTACCCCTGCAGCATAGCCCAATACCCATGTAACAGATCTTCTTATAAAGTTTTTCATAAAACAATCTAAATATGGTCAACACTTCAGATTGATCCACCACCAACTTTTAGGTCTCATGGCTCCATAATTGTGCTAATGTTCAATCAACTTTTTTGTTGGCTGACCCTAATGGCATGATATTGCTGCACATTAAATGTATTCTTACATAATTCCTTCTGCTCTGCACCTTTTCTTATGTGTATCTCTTTCTGCAGTAGATCTTCTACCTCCTTCAGCTCTTTTTTTATTTCCTCATCTAAGCCCAACCCTTTGTGAGTTCTTTGAGCCTCCTTTAGTCTAACCCATACTTTCTATCTAGTTATGATAACAAATCTACCCAATGGGCTTCTTCTGTGTAAATTACAAGCTCATCTTTTAATTCCTTTTTAAAATTACCCCACTTCCCTGGAATTGTAAGCCGACCGCTTTGTCTACTTCCTCCTCTCTCTCTAATTTCTCAGTCATTCCCTTCAGCCCTCTTCTAGAGTAAGGTTGTCCAACAGGCAGCCTTTGGGTCATGATCTGGTCCAGCAATGTCTTTTCTGTGGCCCTCCAAAGCCTCAAGCAAAAAAAAAAAACTTAGAGTTTCTTTGCAGTTAATTGTCTTTGCATTTTTATGTGTGTACTAACACAGAACTGCTATTAAGAACAGACTGAGGACATTTCCCATTCATTCCATTTGCCATTGCAAGTAGTGTTGAATATTGTTGGTAGTTTCTTGGTTTTGTGTTTTTTTTTTCAGTCTGCAGCAGTCAAGGTAAGTTTTATGTATGTCTGTATATGGGCAATGTTTGCATGTGTCAATGAGGTGGAAAAGGCGAGTGATTGTGTGTGTGTTTGTATGGCTGTAATGCTGATGTATCAGATATTTGTGCCTGGGTGAAGTGAAAATTGGAGTGATTACATGCACAAGTGTTTGTATTGGTGTAATGCTAGATGGTGAGTTAAGTCTGCAAGACTGATGCATTCCAAAATTGACTGGCTGTGTTTATGCTTAGTTCTATAAGTATGCAGTGTGCTTGGCTATAAATGTGAGTGTGAATGTTGAGTGAACTGTCTGGGTGTGAGAAGAAGGGGTTTGGAAATAAAATTAGTACTATTAACTTGAGATATTGACTGAAGAAGATAATGTGAATTCATATAGATTTTCTTAATTAAAAGAAGGGAAATGTTTCGTTTTGCTGCTTGTACATACATGGACAGACTACTGAAGGGGCCATGGGGGAAATGTTTCATTTTGGTGCTTGTACATACATGCCAAAATACTGAAGGGGTCATTGGGGGGAAATGTTTCATTCTGATTTCCTTTTGGTGCTTGTGCATACATAGACTACTGAAGAGGTTGTTGGGGGAAATGGTTCATTTTGGTGCTTGTGCATTTGTACATGAACAGACTACTAAAGAGGTCATTGTGGGAATGTTTAATTTTGGTACTTTTGCATATATGGACAAAATGCCAAAGGGGACACTGCAGGAAATGTTTCATTTTGATGTAATTTTGGTATTTGTGCATACATGGGCAGACTATTACTGACGGCTTCACAGGGGGTGTGATGATGTGAGGTTTTGCCAGCTATGCAAGGAGAAGAAGGGCAGTGGATGTGCAACTTATGCCACCACAGCTAGCTGGAATTTTGTAAAGAATTATGTCATTTGTATATCAAACTGATTTGTACAGATGCTTGTGTTGAAAAATGTATTTGTAAAGCTGCTTGCGTTAATATTGTACCAACAGTGGGTCCTGACTGTATTGTAACTGATTAAATGTATATGTTTTAATAGAGGTTACTGGAAGAGAAAAGGTTAATCTCAGTCCAGCCAACTTTTAAAAATAATTAGAAATTAAATGACTTAATTTATGCCATAAACATTGTATCTTAACAGTTCTGATTGAAGCCAGAGATGAAATGTCTGTGAAAACAAGTACTAGGAAGCCTTCTGTATTGTCTTTAGCAGTGAACTAATTGCTACTCTGGAAGGGTAGAAGTTTGAAATTGTTTTATGACTTCCAGAAGCTGCAGCACATCTTGGCAAAGCTATGTGTGTGTGTATTATTGACACCTATGTGCTACATTCTGGCGGCTTCTAGCCAAGGGGATAGCATGGGAACCAGAAGTCAGATAACCAGAAGTATGTGATGCCATTCTGTAATCCATTTTAATACTAAATGAGACTGAAGTCTCAGAGCAGTCTTTTCTTGGAACCTGACAGATAAGGACTCCTCACCCACTTCATCTTGCCTTACTCTAGTAAGTACACCAGGGAATAGGAAATATTTAGATCAGTCAGGAAAATATAGTGAGATTAGTTAAGTACTCTTTATTGTATCTGTATGAATCTGTTCATCTTTGTTATTTTGAAAGACACAAAATCCACTGGAGTACGGACGGAGATAATCACTAATTTAGCTTCTTTCTTTGTTGGAGTAAAAACACAAGCGCTTTTCATGTAGTATACTACGCTTCTTCAGGTGTAATAAAACATTGGTTATTTTAATATTTCCTGTGATTGTAAACAGATATTCTATATTTCTTTAATTATTATTATAAAACTTTACATTGTGTCTGGTCCTTTAGAGAATATTTTAGCCTTTGAGAGTACTTATATCTATTTAGTGACTCTGTGTCAACTCTTGAAAGCCTTATTCCATTAGTCAAAACACTACAATTTGTATTAATATTAATTCCACTCAGCATAACTGGGTACCCTTGTAAGAGCCTTAGAGTAACTGGCTTTGGAGTATCTGGTGGGAGTAACTACCTTATAGTCTGGGCAGGAGGGACCATAGCTAGTAAATATGTGATAGACTTTCCCAGGTGTGTGTGTGTGTGTGTGTGTGTGTGTGTGTGTGTGTGTGTGTGTGTGTGTGTGTGTGTGTGTGTGTGTGTGTGTGTGTGTGTGTGTGTGTGTCTTTGAGAAAATCAAATCTAAAAGACTGTGTCTGTCAGCTGCTTGGAGCAGGGACACAAAGCACTGGTTTCACATTAAGAGTGGTGAAGGACTTGAATTGGACACTTGGCTGAGGACTCAACTCTATAGCTGTGCCAGTGGGGAGTCATATTGGGGATCTGAAGAGAGAGAAGGGAAAACCAGCCCCCAGACTGAGTGTGTTCCCTATGTCCTCTTAAGGGGAATTGTGCTTCATGCAGTAAGCTGCATCTGGAAACACAGGATGTATCCCTTTTTGGTCCAAGTGAATGTCCCTCTCTAGTGTCAGTAGTGAGTATTCCGGCTCCTTGATTACTGGCCCAGAGAGGGGACATCACAGGGGGAAATGTTTCACTAGGTGTTAATAAAGTGTTTGTGCATATACTGGCATGTTACTAAAGGGTTCACTGGGAGAAATGCTTCATTTTGATGCTTATGGAGACATGGGCATACTACTGAAGGGGTCATTGGTGGAAATGTTTAATTTTGGTGCTTGTCCTTACATGGACAGACTACTGAAGGGGTTGTTGGGGGAAATGTTCCATTTGGTGTCAATTAAGTGCCTTTTCAGACATGGACAAAATACTGAAGAGGTCATTGGGGAAATGTTTCATTTTGATGGTTGTACATACATGGACATACTATTGAAGGGGGTTGTTGCATGTAAATGTTTCATTTTTATGCTTGTGCTTACATGGACAAATTATTTAGGGGTCATTGGGGAAAAATGTTTAATTTTGGTACTTGGGTATATATGGACAGACTACTGAAGGGGTTGTTGGTGGAAATGTTTCATTTGGAGTCAGTGAAGTGCTTCTGCATACATGGACATATGCATACATGGACATATTACTAAAGGGATCACTGGGGAAATGTTTCATTTTGGTACTTGTAAAGACATGGACATACTACTGAATGTGTCTTTGGGGAAATATTTCATTTTGGTGGTTTTGCATTCATGGGCAGAGTACTGAAAGGATCATTGGGGAAGTGTTTCATTTTGATGTCAGTCAAGTGCTTGTGCAGACATGAGCAAACTACTGAAGGGATCATTGAAGAAAATGTTTCATTTATTTTTATTTATTTTATTTTATTTGACATTTGTTGACTGAGATAGTCCAACTGAGCTTGCATCCTTTCTCAGCGGAGGCCTGGGGAGAAAAGCTCCACAGTACAAATTATACAAGTAAAAAATTCACAGTAGAAAATATGCAAGTATATAATTCACAGCACAAATTATGCAAGTATAAAATTAACAGGAGAAAAGTAAAATAGAATAAACACAATAGAAAGTATACACAAAAAATGTTAAACAGATGTCCAATTGCAGTACAAGTAAAAGATTTCAGCAAATGAGGCATTTCAAATAAATAGTAAGTATTGAGGAGGTAGGTAAGAATAAAGTGGCAAAAATGCAGAAGAATTGTTATTGGTGGTCTAGTATCAGAATTGTAGCAGTAAGCTTGACAAGTTACAGTGTGAGGGGAAAATAAGAGAGAGTAGTACTAGAAAGAAAAGATGTTAGTGTCAGATTACTGGGGGCAGGAATTTGGAGGGGTATGGAGAGCAGTAGTTGATTATCATTGTAATACACAGGGAGTTAGTATAGATAGCATAATTGTGGGAAAGGAAGAAGTAGGAAGTAGCGTGAAGTAGGGAGAAGAATAAAGGAGGAAAGAGGGAAGGGAAGATTTCAAGTGGGATGATTAAAGTGGCATCTCCATGTGCTAATTAGGTATTATCTGAGAGCTGTCTTGAATTCATGAGCATAGGTAACATTTCTGAGCCCTTGGGAAGCTTATTCCAAGACAGAGCAGGAAGGTAGCTGTAGAGGTTTTGTCCAAATGATTCTTTAGGTTTACGAATCTGCAAGAGGGATTGGATTGGTCTGAGCTTTCATTTTGTTGCTTGTGCATACATAGACATGGGGGTCATTGGGGGAAATGTTTCACTTAGGTGTTTGTGCACACTGTTTGTTTCTCTGTTAGGAGAGAGATACCTCCCTCATTGAGTATTTTCCCTGAAGCATAACGCAATACCCATATAGCACATCTTCTTGCAAAGTCTTTCATAAAAACAACCTAAATGTGGTCAGTATTTCAGATTGATCCAGCACCAACTGCTAGGTCTTAGGGCTCTATATTTTGTTAATGTTCACTCAAGTTTTTTGTTGGCTCAGCCATACTACTGAATTGGTCATCGGGGAAATGTTTTATTTGGTGTCACAGAGGTGCTTGTGCATACATGGACTAACTACTGAAGGGGTCCCAGGGGGAATGTATCATTTTGGTGCCTGTGCATACATGGGCAGACTACTTGAATGGGTCATTGGGGGAAATGCTTCACTTTAGTGCTTGTGCATACATGGGTAGAATACTGAAGAGGTCACTGGAGGAATGTATAATTTTTTTGCTTGTGCATATCTATGTTCACAGACTGCTGAAGGGGTTATTGGGGGAAACATTTAATTTTGGTGTCAGTGAAGTGCTTGTGTATACATGGGCAAACTACTGAAGAGATTGATGGATAAATGGGTTTACTATCAATACTGCGAAAGCCTAAATAATTTCTGTTCACAATATCAAAGTAAACCATCAAAACCGGATTCTCATTCATGTCACAATGTTGACCCAAATGATCGTCACATTTGAGTCGACATTGTCATCAAAAACATCACGAGATATCTATATAGGAGCTGATGTAAATCTAATTCCTATACGACATATCACATTTTTTGCAGAGAGGGGGCAAGCCCCCCCTGAAACCCCCCTGTGGGGGCTGCACCACCCACACCCCCTGATAATAATATATTCTAACTCTGAGAGTGCACTACAGTGGGGATATGGATGAAATTCCAATCCCCACTGTACCGCGACCTCCGTACTGTTTGTTGAACACACTAAGGAGAATGCACTACAGCATTCATAGCAGTGTGTTTGACTGTCCCATACAATTTACATTCTCTGAACAACAATCTGCTTTTCGGCAGCATACATGCCAACAGGTTGTCATTCGCAGTACTGATAATAAACGGATAAATGGTGTCATTTAGTGCTTGATCATACGTGGGTAAACTACTGAAGGGATTGATGTGGAAATTGGTTGTATTTTTGTATGGGGGTTAAAATAAATGTGTCCAGCTATTGCTATTTTTATTTTATTACATTCTGTCTGAAGTATAACAGTCAATGAAATTGGCTTTAATTGTTGGATGCAGGGGTTGTCTAGGGTTAAAAGTGACTGACACTCTTGTCATTTGTTTAAAATATGCATTTATTATTCTGGCTTTGCAGATGTAGTGTGCATAATTTTATCATTGCACTTAATAAGTAGCTGTCTCTGGTAGTCTGTGTAGGATGTGAATGATAGCAACTGCTCATAGGCAGAGTGCTGCACTGATCATTGCTGCCATCTATCAGCACTTGGTTCTACTGTTGGGCTTTTGACTGATCTTTCTTTCTATATGCAGGCCTGTTATCTTTGTGGACTTTATCCAGTGTTTTGATTTCTTCTCCCAGATACACAGCAGTATAATATAAGCCTCTGGCCATTTGTTCTTTTACGTTTTATCCCAATCTAATACCAGAGTGGTACACAGAAGAGAACTGTTTTTGGAGAGGTAGGAAGAAAGACAATATTCCCAGAAAGACAATGTGTTTTCTTAGTCATAATATTTGTTCAGGCCATCATCAAGTCAAACTTTAGTAAAAAGAAAAACTCTAAGATTTTTTACTTAAAATTATAGTGAAGTCTTGATCATTTTCTACAGAAATGTATCCAAATATAGCAAATGCTATGAAACAGCATAGTCTTCTGCAGATAGTATCTTTGATTTTTACTGGACATTTTGCAGCATGTTCTGTTCTGAGCAGTATTTGTCCTGAATTAACAGCATGAAAAACAAATAGACATCTGTTATCACAGATACACATACACTTTGCATTGCCACTTCAACAGCTGGTGCAGACATAGACTACTTCTGCAAAAACAAGCAATGCCAAACTTCCCATTAACTGTGCTCTTACATGTAACATATCTCAGCATGCAAAAACAAGCAATGCCAGACATCCCATTAACTGTGCTCTTACGTCACATATCTCAGCAGTCAAAAACAAGCAGTGTCAGACATCCCATTATGTCACATATCTCAGCAGTCAAAAACAAGCCTTGTCAGACTTCCCATTAACTGTGCTCTTACATGTCACATATCTCAGCATCCAAAAACAAGCAATGTCAGACATCCCATTAACTGTGCTCTTATGTCACATATCTCAGCATCCAAAAACAAGCAATGTCAGATATCCCATTAACTGTGCTCTTATGTCACATATCTCAGCATCCAAAAACAAGCAATGTCAGACATCCCATTAACTGTGCTCTTACGTCACATATCTCAGCAGTCAAAAACAAGCCGTGTCAGACATCCCATTAACTGTGCTCTTATGTCACATATCTCAGCATCCAAAAACAAGCAGTGTCAGACATCCCATTAACTGTGCTCTTATGTCACATATCTCAGCATCCAAAAACAAGCAGTGTCAGACATCCCATTAACTGTGCTCTTACATGTCACATATCTCAGCATCCAAAAACAAGCAATGTCAGACATCCCATTAACTGTGCTCTTACATGTCACATATCTCAGCATCCAAAAACAAGCCATGTCAGACATCCCATTAACTGTGCTCTTACGTCACATATCTCAGCATCCAAAAACAAGCAGTGTCAGACATCCCATTAACTGTGCTCTTACATGTCACATATCTCAACAACTTTTGATTCTAGTTTTTGACATTTTCTGTACACTTTTTTTTTTTAAATTTCACTTGGACATGAATAGCAATAACATTTTTAAAACTAATATGTTCATTTGCACCATTGCATTTGTGCTGCTGTAGTAAGTATACTGTTTGTAAATGCCTCAGGTTGTTAGCTTGTTTTCAGTCTGGCAAGAATACAAATCTGATTCTGAAATCAGCAGTGCTTGTTTGCACCACTGACTGTAGAGTGTATAAAAAGCAAATACATCTTCAGTATGGTAATGTGGCCCCCCCCAAGCCTATACTGGTATGGAAAGTGGCCCTCAAACTAAAAATGTTGGACACCCCTAGTCCAAAGTATACTCTGTGGTATAAGAAGTTGTTAAACATCCAGCATTCACATTTATCTAGACATGCCATAGCACCCCAGATACCACTAATGATAATGTATCCACCTGCTACACTGTGTGCAGCCATTGGTCTAACATGTACACCTAGTCTATTCTAGAATAGCCGTTATATAATTTTGATTAATGCATGTATTAAATGGATCCCATCTTTTGTATTCCATCATGTAATTAAACCTATCATGCCCATCCTCTTCCTAAAGTATATCCCTGTTTTGGGAACTCTGTATAATCTTGTGACTCCCTGTACATCTTTACCACTCTTAATGACAATATCACCTGCAAAGACAGTATCCCACCCACAAGGTTTATAAAATCATATATAAGTGCTCTCGGATCTAGCTAAAAAGAATCTTTAGGCATAGATTATAGATGTAGCATAGTACATAGCCTTTCCATAACACAAATCTTCTTTGGTCATCAACCATTGAGTTTCTATATACACCTCAAACCACAAGTGAGTAAACTTATTATACAAAGGTGACTATCCCATCTGATACCCAAACCCTAATATGTTGTATGACCATTCATATTCAAATGTGACTCCTGCAATAGGACTAGATGGGATATTGTTTTGACATAAATTATTATTTTTTTACCTCATTACTGGATTGCCTAGCCCTTACATACGCCATGTTAATGCTTTCATATTAGCTCTTTTATATTAGTCTCACTTTACCACCCCCTTCTAAACTTAATATTGCATCTGCTGTTCCTTGAGTCCAAACTTGAACTGACCTCTCATTCATTATACCTGGACACAGATTCAGTATGTATCCTGCTTCACTGCCTGTCAATCCCATCACTGTGCCTATGGGGCCCCCATACTTTTTCAGACCTTCCATGCTGTCCATAAAGAGAACAATCAAACAGAACAAGCAAACATTTATTTTGCAGTCAAATAGAACAAACGTTTCTTTTGCAAATAAATCATTCCCCCACAAAAATAAAACAAAAAATGAAAATACCCCTTTGTACCATTTCTCTTGATCTATTTACCCACCAAGGAATGACAGGAGTCAAGGAGATCTTGTGGCATCAAAAGCATCCCCATTTTGATAGGCAGAAACAGTAGTTGCTGTAAAAGAATTGTATGTTTGTAAGTTATGCCAATAAAACCTCCCCCACTGTACCTGTTACCTTGTTCAGGACCATAGCACACACCAAAATCTGTAATGCAGTCTTAATAAAGTGTGTGAAAGTAACACTTGATAGATAGAAATGCCTACCGCTTTTAGCATATCTGCTGGTCCACTCTGGAGAAATGATTTAATATTAACCACCTAATGCCAATCACTAAATATAATTAAAAATACAATGTATTCATTTTTCATACACTTTTAATATCTATTCCATAGCACTTTACAAAAATGGGGTATTTGCTCATATATGTGTAACATCACTTACTCGGTGGGATAAACAACACTCTTGGCGATATAGCATAGTGCTTCTTTCTTTTCATTTTTCTTTTTCTGTTCTTTTGGTTTTTTCATTTCCCATTTTTTTTGCCTTTTTTTCTTCTTTCTTTTCTCTCTTCTTTTTTCTTTTCAGCCAGAAGGGACTGATAAGTTGTCCCTATTCTGACTAACTGCAATGTCCCTATAACAAGGCTAGCAGAAATTACAATTGTTACTACTGCACAATTGCACTGAAAGCCTCACCATGATGATCATTGCTTTACCCTTCATTATAAACCAACACTTGAACACTGGAAATTGTTTCCTTAGCATTGTACTTCTCTCTCTGACTTTTAGCTTCATCTGGTAGATCCATCAACGTTTACAAACTGTTCCTCTATGTTATCTTTTCTCCACTTCTCTCACTTCATCCTGGTCATTATTTACTTACAAAAGAGTTAATGCTCCATTTGGAAACAGTTCTCTGAAGTATGCTAGATATACCATCTTAAATTTGAGTTTTCCAGCTCTGCACATTTGAACAACTAGAATGAACTTGTCATGCTTCTGTCTAGTATCTAAAACAGCACGAAGGTTAGGTAATGGGTGTGGCAATGTGATTAAGTCTTTTTAAAAGTTCATTGGTTAATTGATTTTTAATGATAATACTTAAGATGTAAGATATTACCTCTATTAGTTCTGAAGAAGTCCCTACAATAGTATTTGGGACAAAGGCGCTTAACTTTGGTGGAATAAAGTGATTTTAGTTTTATCCATTGGTTGGTTGACTATTTTTTGGGTTATGTGTTTGGTTCACAGTTAATAACTCATGTTATGGAAACCAGAAACAACTGTTTATTTGTGAACTTTCCTCCTTACAACAGTACTTCAGGGACAAGATCATATCATGGAAGAAGTGGTAAACTAAGGAATAATTTGTCAATAGATATTTAAAAAGATGTAACTCCAAAGACATTTATGGGTACAGTGGACTAATGATTTGGCAAAGGTGTATAAAACTACTCTGTTATTATTCGGTAGCTCTTGTAAAGCTTCCAAGGAGAACCAGAGTTTGAATTTATGAACACTGAACATTGAACTTACATGATGAAGCTGACCTCTGCAAATGGAATATCAGCATTCAGTAAAGGAGCTGTAAATCAATTGTGCTTTCTTATGTGAATGCTGGTACTTTACTTGTGGCCCATCACTAACTGCTGATTGTGCCTCCTTAGAGCTTGTACCTGGCTCAGCCACCATCTTCATATCTCCATAGTTACAGTTCTGTCAGATGAATATTAAATATGCTCACATGTCCATCATTGAATTTTCTTGATATCCAGGCCAAACCTTCCTGTTCAATATTTGTGTACAGCTTCTAATCTTTCTCAAAAAAATGGCTACAGGTTTAACAGAATGTAGACAGACAAAATAAATAAATGAGTTAAATAAAGGAATGAATTAATATTTGTAAAATAATATGTTTACAAAAGGGCTGCCTAAAATTCAGTACAGACAAGGAAAAAGTACTTTTCAATTGCATAATTCTCAGTTTAGATATTGAAGTATAGAAGGTCATGTTGCATAAATGAGCTGAACAGAAACCATTTATCAAACAACATATTTGGCTGCCATCCAATGACACAGGCCAGCAGATTTTTATTACTGTGAAGCTCTCCTACGCCATCAAATTTCCTTCTCTGTACCTTCCTGCATTAGTGTTATTGCCAAAGTCGTTTCTCTTTCAGCCGAGTGTATTTACCTGCCAAATGCATTCTTACCTTTTCAGTTTTTGGGAAGGCAATATCTTCAAACTAAATGAATGAACAGGATTCCATTTTACCACAGTTATGTGTTAGTGTGTTTGGTAACAACCTAACATTCAAGGAGACAGTATCAGCTGTTATTAAAGTCCTTCTGTTTTCATCTCAGGACAATTTAAGAATCATGCATGTTATACTAGACTCTAATCTCATGACACAAAAGCATGTGGGAGGTTCCTTTAGACTGGACTGGAATAGTTTGCTTTACTTTGGTCTTTCTGAATCCATGTCCATTAACATCTTGTACAACATTCTGAGGCCAGGGTACTGATGTAAACTTATTACTTCTGTATTGTAGAATTTGTACTAGATCCTAGCTTAATTTTAAAATTCTCATATTTACATGCCTGAGCCTTCATAACTTAGGTCCTAGCTGCATGAAAGGTCTTGTGGCTTCTTCTGTACCAGTCTATCTGTATCAGTCTTCTGGTAAATGACTAGCGGTGATTCTACAGACCCTTCTGGATTAATCTGGCTACTGATTTCTTTGATTATTTATCATTAGATTGTAGAATTTACCTCTTTTTTGCTGGGTATGGGCATGGGATCCAAGTACTGCTTCAAAAGGTTCCCCTGAAGTACCAGCTTTCAAAGGAATTATCCTTAATGCCTCTAAAGGATTTTCTAGTATATTGTTTAGGTCCCATGCCTGATCACCATCAAGTCTCCAGATAATCATATGTGCCCATTCATTCCTAATCTACTGCAATTGCTTGCCCAGTCTTGGGGTGAGAGCTCTTTGGCAGGAGTCATCATTCAGGCAGTCATTAGGACAGTTTGTGTTCTCACTGGCATCTGTGGCCCTAACCTTGATCCTGGGTGGAGGGAATATTCTACCTGCATCAGCACAGGGGCATTCAATGCAGTCCCCTTGCAAGTGCATGCTTCCATATCTTTGCTACAAACACTACCACCAAGTGGTGAACTGATAAATCAAAAGCCTTACAGGATGAACATTTATTTCACTCATTCCCAAAAAAATGTGACAATGTATAGTGCGCTGGGCATACCCTTCCCCAACATGAACAAATACTGCAAGAAATATGTCATAAGCAGCTATGAAAAAAATGCGTAACTAAAATTTAAACCCTGCAAAATTACGGAATTAAGACGTGCTTACCTCTTTGAGATAATAAATATTTATAAGAAAATAAAACTGAAGTCACATTTTACAGTGCAATCATCTCATTTAAAATTGCTGCTTTAGAAACTGTTTTTATGAGTACAGCAATGTATATTTTCTCAAATACCATTACGAGGAACTACAACATCTCCCTTACTGTTGTAATACAAATGCAAGAAGCACATTCTTATTCATTCCTGCTGACTCTCATTACTGACTGCAAGGGACATAGCTGTATGTACCTGACCTTTAAACTAAATTAAATTATCCCATGCTTTACAGCTGTCTCATGATCAGGCAGGCTGCAGGGAAGAAGTAAATTGAACCTGAATTACTTTCCCATATAATATTCTTCACATGAACTATTTCCTAAGCTCACTGTAGACATGCTGCTTGATGTTTGCAGGTGTTCAATAGAAAAAGTGATTGGATTAGAAGGAAGATGTTTGCAGGTATTCAGCAGAACATGTAATTGGCTAGGAAGGAAGATATTTCCCAGTTATCAGCAGAACAGGTGATTGAGGTAGAAGGAAGATGTTTGCAGGTGTTCCAACAGAGCAGGTGACTGGGTTAGAAGAAAGGTGGGTACAGGTGTTCAGTAGAAAAAGTGAGTGGGTTTGAAGGAAGATGGCTGCAGGTGTTCAACACAACTGGTTACTGGATTAAAGGGAAAACTATACATTAGGAGGGCTTGGGTTAGAGCCATCCTAAAAGAGATTGTAATATTAGGAGGGGGTAAAAAGCTGTACAGTCCTAACAAAATAAGAAAAAAAAAACTTGAAAGAAGGAATGATTTCTCAGTCAAGAGGTATGACATGGTATACATTTATTGTGTCCATTGCCACTTGTGTCAAGTTTTGAGTGGGGCATCTGCACATTCTTTTACACCTGGGACTTTCTCAGTGTGAAAAATGGTTTACAAGTAAGTGCTAAAATAACAGTTGTACTTGGGTTTGCAGGTTTTAAATTTTAGTTACATATTTTTTATAGCTGCCTGAGGAGTTAGTAATGTGAAGCTGACACAAAAAAAAGTTATATAGTACTACTAGTAATCCTGAGTATATATATTCTAGAATGTAAACTGAATAAGATAACAGACTGCAACAGTCAAATCTTTTGAGTCAGTTAATGTGGGGCCCTCTGTGCACAGTTCAGCCCCTTTTCAGAATAAATAATGAAACTTTCAAGTAGCAACAGGTTGTCATCTGGGAAGTGCAACTTAGACTTTTGTCCAAACATTACTTAATTAGCAACTGCTCAGATGTCACTATTATTCCGCTACTTCCGTGGACTGTAAAGTAAAGAAGTTAGATGTGTCACAATGCAAAAAGAAAAATGTGTTTGAGGGCAATCGATGTGTGTGTGTGTGTGTGTGTGTGTGTGTGTGTGTGTGTATATATATATATATATATATATATATATATATGTGTGTGTGTGTGTGTGTGTGTGTGTGTGTGGACTACATTTGGTCTAAATTTGGTTTGCTTGACATTTGTTTAGTTGACTGCATTTGGTTGACTAAACAAATGATCAACAGGTTTGCCAGATCACCCCTCCACATGCAAAAAACAAGGTTTTTGATATGATTTTTAATGTAAAAATTACATGTGATGAGGTTTTTTCTTATCACATGCATAGCAATGTGCCAAAGTTCACTTTGTTGAGCTTTTGCAGTCAATTTTTTAAAGGTCGACATATGGGCTAGCTGACAAACATGAATATACCCACATAATTAGCTATATATAGATACATAGATACATGGATACAGTTTGAAAGAAATTAGGTTTACTTTTTTGTTATATTTTTCATTACTCTTTAAGATTCACTGTAAAGTGTTTGCTCCTAGAATGTTTGCTGTTCTGAGTGCTAGATACTTAATGTTACACACACACACACACACACACATGTATATATATATATATATATATATATATATATATATACATACTGCTTACATATACACATACACATACACACAAAGAGATAAAGAGGCATAGTGCCCTTTAACAATGGGCGTTGGGTATGTGGGGCTACAACTCTGGGGAAAGTTGTTGAGGAAGAGCTATACCTGCCTCAGGTGCATATGACCATTCCTGTAAAAAGGAGTGTCAGCCAGAGAGAGAGAGATAGATATGAAGGTGGAGTCAGTTGCCTTAATGCAGAGGGAGGAATTTGCTTAGAGTGAACAGATGAATAACTGCCTGGAAGAGACACTTGCCTTTTAGAACATAAGGACTACTGCTTGAAAGAGAAAGAGATATTCTCTTATTTCAGAAGGATTGTTGAAGAAGTGGAGATTGACAGTATTTGCCTCTGGAGGACAGACTAGAGAGGAAAACCTGTGTAACAGTTTGTGTTTGGGTCCTTCATGCAATTAACTTTCCATTTAGATATGTCTGAAGCATTGTAAACACACAATTAATTGGGCATTTGTCTCCAGTGTATATGAGATGTGTGTGTACATGTCTGTGTGGGGAGGGTATTTCATTATATGTATATATTGATATAGCTGTATGTATACATTTTTCTTTATGTATATGACTGTGTGCATTTTTGAATATGCACATACAGTTATTTAACATTACTTCAAGAGACACACAGGTACAGATGTTTGTTTACATGGTTAAAGTTAAATATATATATTACATATATGTATGTGTGTGAACATGTATGTGTATGCATGTTTTTGTGTGTGCATTTGCATGCATATGTGTGTGTGTGTGTGTGTGTGTGTGTGTGTGTGTGTGTATGTGTGTGTGGGTGTGTTTCTGCGCTTGTGTGTGTTTGTGCACATTTGCTTGTGTGTGTGTGTGTGTGTGTGTGTGTGTGTGTGTGTGTGTGTGTGTGTGTGTGTGTGTGTGTGTGTGTGTGTGTGTGTGTGTAAGTGTGCTTTCTGTGTAAAGCAGAGTAGTTTCCTACCTACATCATTTTAATCTGTGCTAAGCACACCAGATTTTAGTGTCTTTAGTGTCATGACTATTAAATTTTAAGTCCATCAGGTGCTAATTATTAACATTTTGTCCTTGCTACCAGATTGTCTTATCACTAAAGACAGTATGAAATTAAGAATGACCTTTGTTGTTTTGCTATTTAATTCATTCCATGTGCCTGTCTTTCTTTTATCTTAGCTTTTCCTTACTTCAGTTCATTTTTTTCCTGCTTCCTGTTGCAGTTTCTGTTGCTTACCTGAATTTATTATTATAAGATATCATTTAGCTATCCAGACTTTGTATATTAATTTTGGTTTGCCTTTACAATGTCGAGGTGCACATCTGCGATGGTCAGATGTGCAAAAATCTGTTTTTCAAAAATTCGTATTAGAGAACTAAAACATGTCGAACACACAAAAGAGTGAATGCCAGTGCGCATTTGCTCATGTGAATTCAGCATTCTGAGTGGAGATCAGGACATGTACCCCCCCCCCCACTGTAATGCAATCTTGGAGTTAGTATATATAATTAGCAGGGATTCTGGGGAGGTGCAGCCCCCCACATGGGGGGCGCAGGGGGGTTGCACTTCTGCATAATGGTCATTGGAGACATCTGTAAGTGCACAAAGTCAACATTCCCAGAATGTCGATATTCTTTAGGGACCAGGCTTGTGCTTTTGAGGATTCGATGGTGCAGTTTCTGACATTTCAACTCGGGTAAATGAACAGTCACACTAGTGTGTTGTGACATTTTAAAGGTAAACCATTAATTTTATATGTCTGTTGTTAACAAAGTTCAAGAGTCTTTGAGACTAATTCCAAAAAACTTTGTCTCTAGATAAGTGACCACTTACACTGAGAGGAGATCTTTTGCAATCTGGCCCGTGATGTAAGCTTGTTTATAGATAGGCCTTACACCTAATTAAGACACTTACACTAAGAGCGAGTCTTCTGGAATCAGGATAGACTTACACTGAAAGCAGCTCTTTGGGAATCTTGCTCTTTGTGTGATCACCTTTTATTACCTTCACTTCTCTCTTGAGCAGTCAGTTATTTAAAATAGTATTGAGTCTAACGTAAATTAACTTTTTACTAACATCATTTCTCTCATAGGTAGTCACCAATTTTAAATAATGTAGCAGTAGTGTGAGTAATAGATGATTTGGTCATGAAGATAAAACCCAAGTGGCCAAGCTAACCTTGGGTAAATTAAGCATTACTCACACCCAGTCATGGATTATTGCTATGATATAGATGTGTTAGTGTTATGTTATATTGTATCTTTGTTGTAGTTATTTAGTTTCTTGTTTGTTTAGTTTTTGTGCATGCACCTTTGTTATAAGAAAAAATAGGTTGACACTAACTTGTAGTTTTGATTTTTGTTTTTGTAAGTTTCCATTTCATTTTACATATTACTGTTTGACAAGACAGTTTATATTACAAGTTTTCCTGCTTTCTTTTATATTTTTGTACTGCATCTGTTGCTTTTGTTGTCCATCTTTACTTATTGGCTTGAGTTTGTCTTATTGCAGTGTCTGCAATGAGTTATTATTTTGTTTATGTTTATTTACTTAAGCAGTTCTTTCATGCAGTTTTATTTGTATATAATCGTAAATGTGCTTACTCGTTTCCTTGTTTTGTATGGTGTAGATATCTAGTTTTCCATCATTTATTATTATTTTCTTTTTTGCTGTTGTTGTTGGTAGGGTTTCTGCTATATGTCCATAGTTTGGTGTTTCATTATTGTCGAGTTTCATTTTATTCTTGGTATATCTTTTTCAGTATCTGTAGTATGTTGATTTGCTAGGTTTGTTGATATGTTACTGGTATTATTTTTCCCCATATTCTGAATTCATTTATTGGTGGCTGGTAATAGGAGCATAGTGATATTTCACTTCTATGTCCTGTATTGCTCATTATTTGGCATATTTTGTTTCCTGATTGTGAAAGTAAAGTTACTGTCATTGCTGTTAAGGAGTGATGTCTATATCTTTTTGGTAGATTTTCTTACTTGCAAATCTCTGGTAACATTTTTGATAGAAAGTTGATTCCAGTAGAATGTGTTGGGTACCAGGTTTGCATGTTGTCCAGTACATGCTATCTATGTAGAAATAGAGATGCATTAGGTAGTATTTTCCGAAGGTATTTCTTGAAGCTTTATAGATGACAAAGGTTCATGAGTAGGTACTAGGCTAGTTTACTATATGGACCACTTTAAGCCTAGCCAATTTCCCTTGGTTTGAGTAAAACCATATACCTCTTGTCTGTGAAGTAAATAACTTAACCATTATGCTAACCTGAAACCCTAGATTATATAAACGCAGATCGGTTACAAACCCACAATCTCTGGCTCAGAATGCCAGTGCCGTATCTGTTACACCTCTGGGGCCTGACAAGAGAGCTGCAGAAATCAAACCATGTAGTACAGGAACTACACCTCACAGTCTTAACCCTCTGCACTAACTGCCTATATGTCTATGAAGTTGGCAAACATAAGGAATTGTCTTTCATAGCTACAATGTTCAGCATGTTTTCTGTGTGTTTATTGAAAAAAAATTTGTAATGTATTTTGTGCCATCGCTATGTCTTTTTGATATGAAAATGTCTTCAGCAAGGTATCTTACTCCTTCATTTCATGGCTGTTGAAGTGTAATTATAAATCATACCACACCTTTTTGATGATACCATCTGCTGTGACTGGGGAAAGTATTTTATCTTATTATTTCTATTTTTAATGGGTTGTGATGGTCTGCTGCATCATTCAATTTCTATATTATTTCAGTTACTGCTTTAAATATTTTATTATCACTTGTTTTTCATGTGTTCCTGTTTAATGGTGGGTTATTTATCTGTTGAGTCCTTCTCTTAGGCTACAATGGTTCATATATGACCATGAAACATATCATTAGAGACCTCATAAATAAAGACATAGGTGACCTCCAAACCCTGAAGCCTACCCAATTCAGCTTCATGAAGGGCAGATCCTGCCTGATAAATCTGGTGGATTTCTTTGAAAGTGTGACTAAGGCCATTGATGAGGGCAAATCTGGGCACACAGCATATTTATTTATTTATTTATTTTACATTTGTTGACCGGGCTAGTCTAGCTGGATACATGTCCATTTTCAGTAGAGGCCCGGGGAGAAAAGCTCCAAAGAACAGAAGTCGATAGACAAAATATCAGCAGATCAGTAATTATTAATACATTCATAGGCAAAATAAAGCAAGCAAGTAGGTCATACATATTGTTTAAAAGAGGTACAGACTTATGTAGATGGCCTAACATGGCTACATTGTAGACCTTTAAGGTTTTGGGTTGGGTAGAGGCTTTGGTGGGCCTGGGATGTTTGCTGTTAGTCTGGATTAGAGCAAGGGCATAGCCATTGGGAGTTTAGGAGAACCTTGAGGTGTTTTTTGAATTGGTGAAGAGAGGTCATGTATCTTAGGTTGTTTGGGAGGGCATTCCAGGATTTTCCAATGGAATTGGCATAGAGTGCCTCACCTCCCGAGTTGTTAGATTTAATGGTCTGTACTTGTAGACTTTTGGATGACCTGAGGGACGTAAGGTTGGAGTAGGGGGTACGTATTTTGTTCAGTGAGGGGGTTTTGTCTGGATGGTTGATTGCTTTAAATGCCTCAGTGAGTTGGTTGAGTTTGAGAATGTTGGGCAGTTCTAACCATTCCAGTGTCCTTAGATTTTGGCAGTGATGGGTGCGATAGGGCATACCTGTTATGAATCTGGCTATATGGTTATAGGTTTTAGATAGTTTATTGAGCTCTCTCTTGTTGAGGAAGGAGAATATCGGGGAGGCGTAAAGGAGTGTGGAGAGGAGGTGGGTCCGGGCGATAGTTAGTTTGGTGTGCGGGGTTAAGAAGTTCTTTATTCTATACATGGACCCGAGTTTCTTGTTTACCGACTTAATGGTCAGGCTGACATGCGTATCAAATTTCAGCTTGTGGTCTATGGTCACCCCTAGTAGTTTGGTGTGGGAGACAGGTTCGATTATGGTCCCATTGTTGGAGGACACATGAAAGGTTGGGTTGTTGGTATTAGGAGGTTCTTTTCCTTGAGAGGTAATTGGAGTGGGGAAAAATAGAAGTAATTTGGTTTTGGTTGGGTTGAGTAAAAGTTTTAGTTCCAAGAACCATTTTTCAACTATGGAAAAGCAGTTTTGGGTTGTGACTTGGAGTTTGGTGAGAGAGACGTCAGAGCAGATCAGGGTGGAGTCGTCTGCATATTGAATGCAGGTGGCTTTGGGAATGATGGAGTGTAGACCATTTATAAATATGGAAAACAGAAGGGGACCAAGTATAGATCCTTGGGGAACACCGATGTTAGTGGGGAGTAGGTCTGATAGCCTGTTTTGCCACTGAACCACCTGTTTTCTACAAGAGAGATAGGCATTAAACCAACTTATGGTTGATTTGCTAAGGTGATAGGTTTCCAGTGTGTGGAGCAACTGTTGGTGATTGACCATGTCGAAGGCTTTCAAAAGGTCAAGAAAGAGCGCAGAGGATATTAATTTATTATTGCGGTTGTGGTTGACTGAGTCAACAAAGGAGAGGAGAGCAGTGGTTGTGCTATGGTGGGGGCGGAAGCCATGCTGGGTGTTAGACAGGAGGTTGTTTCGAGTAAGATGGGTAATGAGTTGCTTGTGAACGCAGCGTTCCATGATTTTGGCTAGAGGAGACAGTATAGCTATGGGTCTGTAATTAGATGTGTCAGTGGAGGACCCTCCTTTATGGAGAGGGATAATATAAGAGATTTTCCAGATTGAGGGAATAGAAGCTTCAGAGATGGTCCGGTTGATCAAGATTGAAACAGGGTAGGCTATGGCGTCGGATGCTATTTGTAAGTAATTTGCTGGGAGTAAGTCAGCCGCTAAGGTGGTTGGTTTGAGTTTTTTCAAGAGGGTTCGAATGTAGGAGGTGGATGTTGGTTGTAGGTTAAAGGAGGGTTGAGTTGGGTCTTTAGTTAAGGTTACAGCCGAGGGAGAAGTAGTAAGCTGACTGGCGAGGGACTGGATGGTCTTGGTAAAAAAAGAATTAAAAGTGCTGGCTATATCACCTGGATCTTTGCCCATGAGTTTCTCCGGGGTGGGGGTGGTAGATTTACCTGGATGAAGGAGGTGATTAAATCCAGCCCAGAATTTTTTAGGATTATGCTGGTGTTTGTCTTGGAGGTGACAGAAATATTGTTTTTTATCCCACATAATGGCTGCTTTGGTTGAGTTTCTAAGCTGTACAAACTTAATGCGATCTAGGGGGGTTTTAGTAGTTCTCCATTTATTCCAGGCCTGGTCTCGGAGTTTAATTTTGGTTTTAGTATCTTTTGTTAGCCAAGGTGCGATACGTTCCTTGGTTCTAGTAAGTCGCTGAGGAGCGTGAGCGTCAAGTATCTTGAGGAAAGTGTCGTTAAAGTATGACACACTCTCATCTAAGGGTAGAGATTTTAGGATGGTCCAATTACATGCTTTGAGGTCTGCAAGAAATCGGTCTGGGACAAAATTCTTACTGTTCCTAACTAATCTGGTTAGGGGATGGTTTGTAGTAGGACATTTGTGTTTTATAATAAAGGTAATAAGGTGGTCACTAAGGTCGTTGGGAAGGGTCCTTGCAGTATAGTTATTTGAATCCTTGTTAGTAAGAATCCAGTCAATGATGCTCTCTTTTTGTTGAGCATTTCCAATTCTAGTGGGAGATAGAATATTTTGGGAGAAGCCATGTAAGTTGATGGGGAGAGGATTTGAGTGTTCGGAGAAGAGGGACCAATCAATATTAACGTCCCCTAGTATTAAGGTTTCTTGGGGATAGTTGGTAGCAAACCAACTAAGAGATTGTTCTAGGTTTTCAACGTTTTTGCCTGGTGGTATATAAATTACTATGAGATTAATACATTTTTGGTTGTTTAGGCATAGCTTGAGGGCAATCAGTTCTAGGTTAGGGATTTTTGGAGGTTGGAGTGGATTCATTGTGATGTTCAAGGAGTTCTTGATCATGACTGCTATTCCTCCACCCTTTCTAGTTATTCGATCGGCCCTAAGGATATTATACCCAGGTGGGATGATTTCTTCATCCTTAGTGCTAGGTTTGAGCCATGTTTCTGATAGACACATGATGTCAGGGAGTGGGTGGCAAGCAAGGCATGCAAGTTGTGAACCTTATTATTGATACTTCTTAGATTGAGGTGAAGCATAAGGAGGAGCCCACCATGCTTCTGGCTGCTTTCAGGAGTTAGGGCCTAGGTCAAAATTAGGGCCCATCGAGCTTCTGGCTGCTTTCAGGGTGTTAGGGCCTAGGTCAAAATTAGGGCCTGGGTTGGGGTGGATATCACCATCTTTTGTGATGGATTTTTTCAAGTAATTAAGTATTTTTTGGAGTTTAATTAGTAATTTAAGATTATCCTTTGTTGTGGGTGCTTTAGGGTGGTGGAGGTAGGATAGCTGCTCTTGGGAATCGGGTTATTAACAGGGTAGTGAGAGGGAGGCATGAGATTGGAGGGGTTATGGGAGTGTAGGGCGGTATGACCCTTGGGGAGGTAGGCTTCTGCTACGGCTAGAGTTTCATAACTTGTTAAAAGATAAGAAATAATAAGGAGTAATGAAATGGAGGGAAGGGTAGTAAAAGAGCTTCTATCCATGTTGTGAGGAGATGTTGGTGAGTGTAGTAAGCTGGGGGAATTACCTTGGTAAAAAGGGAAAAAAGCTGGAGGGGGGAGACTAGAACGTTAAAGGAGAGAGGTTAGTAGGCGGGCGGACAGGGGGAGTAGCCTTAGAAGTATAGACAGAAAGAGAAATGGGAGGGAGGGAGAAGAGTCAG
The DNA here is from genome assembly GCF_019279795.1 of Protopterus annectens. Classification (NCBI taxonomy): domain Eukaryota; kingdom Metazoa; phylum Chordata; order Ceratodontiformes; family Protopteridae; genus Protopterus; species Protopterus annectens. The sequence continues at coordinate 143,302,450 of NC_056726.1, forward strand.
AGTGAGGTACAGTTGTGATTGGTTGGTGAAAAGGGGGATGGGCTTAATGACCTAATAAATGTAGAGGTAGTGGGGGCGGGTGGGAATAGGGGGCAGGGTGGGGCGCGGAGCAAGCCCGAGCGTAGCGAGGGCGAAGCGGAGCGGGGACTACACCACAAGGAGTTTCCCTGGGTCTTAAAGGTAACAGTGTTCAATGTCAGCTTGCTGTTTTTTTCTTTTTGCTGGGATAACCAGTAAGATAATAGCCTGGTGTTTAGATCTGGTACTGTCTAATTCCTGCCACAGACGCTAATCAGACAATATACTTTTACTTAGGATAGTCTTTTACCCTGAGTCCTTTAGGAGTTTTACTCTAAATGCAGAGGTATTGAGAGGAGGCTGGTCTGTGCATTCGCACTGGGAGGGAGTACAAGCAAGTCAGCGATGATAGTTTAGGTGCCACGCTGTGCGCATCTGGCATGGGGGACTATCTAAAGTGAGAATAAGGGAGAGAGATAGTGGCTTTAGTAACAGACTTCAAGGTATCCTTAGTATAGTGAGATTAATACAGTAGCATTGCCATAGTCTTAACAGTGTTAAACACAATATTTAAGAGACAGTAAAAATATGACTATTTTGTGTGGCTACCAATGGTAGGACTTGTTCAACCAAACATTAACTATTTGGACTTTCTGCCCTATGTGAGTTAACAGTACAAACAGCTCTTTAGTGATAGTCTAATTAATCAGGTAAGACAAGTATGCTAAGCAACTCATGAATCTAGGCTGTTAACAAGCAGGCAGAGATTATTAGCGTTTTAAATGAAATAGTAGATTTAGAAAATGTGGCTGAGCAACACTCTAATACGATGAGGTTTTTAGAGTGAATTTGAGAAAAAATAAAAGCGCAACACACATTCTACACAATATAACACAACATTTCCATTGTTAGTTTAAAAAGGTCAAACTCTGAAGCGATGCTAGACAACGCCACGAGGCATCCAGCCCATCAGTATGAGCGTGCACAACAAGCAGAACACTCGTGTAAAGCAGTATTCAAATATACAATGCAATAAAAACACGCTAACTAAGTGTTTTCACAGTTTAAAAAGGTCTAACTCTGAAGCAATGCTAACGCGCTAACTTAGTGTTTTCACAGTTTAAAAAGGTCTAACTCTAAAGCGACGCTAACAAGTAAAACATTTGCATAAAGCAGTATTCAAATATTCAATGCAGTAAATACACGCTTAGTGTTAGTGTATCCACAGTTTACATCAGAAGTACAGTGCAACACATAAACATTAACCTAGTTTTCTCTAAGTTTTAATCAGTTTACAACATACCCTAAAGCGACCAGGCAGGAGGGCAGGTCAGTACTTGTGCTTCTCCATTGAGGAAAAGTAATGGCGGAAAAAACACTAGGGTGTAATGTAACCTCGCTGACGTCAGGGACTACACCACAAACTTAAAAAAAATGTTGCACTATCCAAGTACCTGATGTATTCATTAAGCCTTTGCTCGTTTCCTTTCCAGATCAAAAAACTATCATCACAAAGTGTTTGTACAGTAATACATTACTGTTTAGGCTTTTTTTATCACTGCAAATATATTCACATTCCAAGGTAACAGTGTTCAATGTCAGCTTGCTGTTTTTTTCTTTTTGCTGGGATAACCAGTAAGATAATAGCCTGGTGTTTAGATCTGGTACTGTCTAATTCCTGCCACAGACGCTAATCAGACAATATACTTTTACTTAGGATAGTCTTTTACCCTGAGTCCTTTAGGAGTTTTCCTCTAAATGCAGAGGTATTGAGAGGAGGCTGGTCTGTGCATTCGCACTGGGAGGGAGTCCAAGCAAGTCAGCGATGATAGTTTAGGTGCCACGCTGTGCGCATCTGGCATGGGGGACTATCTTTGTGTAAAGCTCGGATGCTGCCATGCTGCTCCCGGTGCAGTCTCCCCTCTTAACTGTGGAAGGTGGCAGTACTCAGCAGCATCTCCGTCCCGCCGAAGCCGCTTTTTTAACACCAGCTACTGCGTCGCAAAGGTTTCCCAAACTGCCCTTTCCCTGATATGAACAATGCCGATATAGACCGGCTAAGCATCTGATAACAGCCGTTTACTCCATGGTCCTTGCAGAGTTTGATGTTTTGGGGGTCCAGGCTGTTTCTCTATGCATTCTGGGAAGGTAGATATGGGATGAAGTGAGTCACAGAATCCACTTCTCTTCTCGCTTTCTAACACACTCCTGTGTTCTCACAACTATCTAGACTTGGCAAAGGCTTTCTACACAATCCCACACTCGGGCATTACTGATAAACTAAACAAACTGAATGTAAACCCCTTTGTTGTAAGATGTGCCAACTGGCTCAAAAACAGGTCACACACTATCAAAGTATATGACTTCACATCAACCAGTAGACCTGTTACCAGTGGGGTGCCACAGGGGTCAGTGCTGGGCCTCTTACTGTTTGTTATATACTTCTCAGAAGTTCAGTTCAAAACTAAAGGGTTGTGGCTGACCAAGCTTGCAGACAGCTGCAAACTAGGTGCAATCCTTTTATCCCCAGATGATGTCAATATACTCTAGCATGGCCTCACACAGACCAACAACTGATGTATTAGTCACAGTCTCAAAATGAATGCATAGAAATGCATCATTATTGCCTTTGGCACAAACAATATCCTTTCACACTAACAAATCAATAACAATACCCTAAATACCCATGAAGTGGTAAAGGACCTGGGATCACAGGTTGACCATGACCTTAACTATGACCACCACGTGTGTACAATTGTAAGGAAAGCTTTCCACATAGCTCACTTGATTAGTAAAGGCATCATCTCGAGAGCAAAAGAAGTTATGACCCCACTATACTCAGCACTTATCAGGCCCATAATTGAGTATAATGCCCCATTTGGTATATACAGTACTAAGTATCTGCAGCAATTAGAGAGACCTTAGTGATTTCTAACAAAAAATGATCAAGGGCCTCCGATATGTGCCTTACACAGACCGACTAAAATCCCTGTCACTATCACCATATCATGTAGAATTCTTAGGGGAGACTTATGCCCTTGCCTACAGAGGAAACCAAGACTCAAACCTAATGAACTTACTGCATTTCATAAATTAAATGAGTCTAGGGCTACCCATTTCAGGGACTTAAATATGACCTACGACTTAAATAGAACATGCTGGATGGACAGAGTTATCTCTCGGTGGCTGTCACATCTTTAGAACACGCTACCAATTTATTTATTTATTTGTTTATTTTCATTTGTTTACCTGGTAGTGTCTGACTGGGCTAGTAGCTCATTTTCAGTGAAGACCTGAGGAGAAAAGCTCCAATTCATGTCAAACAGAGCATCTCTATGACACTGTTCAAGAGGAAGTCAAGAAAAAAATCCTCTGCAAGTAGGACCAGGTGCAAGGCAGGAACTGGTACAAGTAGACAAAAACGCCAGCACCAAATACACTGAAAAGCACCAAACAAGACTAGTAAAGTAAATACATAAGTATTTTATTCAAATAATAGCATACATCCCAGACCGGTTTCAGCCAACAGGCTTTCCTCAGTGGGAATAAAAGTAGTTACTGATGTGAAGTGACACACATACATATATAACATGAACCATCCAATAGGATTCTTCCCAAAATTCAAATAGTTTCCTGTATGGAAAATAAAAAGAGAATGGAAAGTTATACAATAAAACAACATTATTAGTCATAGTATATATAATATAATTAGTAACCATAGTTACTAATAACAAACAGAAGTAAAAAATAAAAAATAAAAATTAAAATAAAACATAATTTTACAAATGGTCATTCAAACCAGGTGAAAGCAAAGTACCCAGTTTAATGATCCAATACTTTTCTTTTTTTTTTTGTAAGGATTGAGTGCCAACTTTGTTTATTGGATCTGTCACCAAGAATCCTGTCAATAATGGTGAACTGTAATCTGGCTGAGTTGTGGTGTAGGCAATGTCTGTATTGACCATTCGTCTCTCTCTTGGTTCGTATGTCACTATGATGCTCAGACATATGCAAACGAAGTGGTCGTGGTGTTTGTCCAACATAAAAAGAGCCACATGTGCATGTTGCAAGATACACCACCCAATCACTGTTACAGTTACCAAAAAATTTATGTCATATATCCTGTCAGTGTTTTTGCTGGTAAACTGTTTGGATGTGAAAATAAATGGACATGATGAACAATGACCACAATTGCCCCTTAATCTATCACTTGTCATAGTTAATTGATGTATAGCTCCAGCTAAGCTTACCCTTTTAAAATGTGAAAAAAAAGAACCCAGTGTCCTGCCTCTTCTATATCCATACTTACATGTATCACCATTCAAAGGTGTAAGTTCATCATTGGCAGTAAGAATGTTCCAATGCTTGGACATAACATTTCTAATTAAGTTAATGTTTCGTCCAAATATTGTGATGAACCGAACGGACTCATTCTGTTCAGTATGGGTTTTATCATGATATGTGAGAAGTAAGGTTCTAGTTGAGTTGGAGGCAACCTGTCGAGCACCCTGGATGTCAGGCTCATTGTAGCCCCTAGCTCTGAACCTATTGACCAGATCCTGTTGAGATTCTTCATATTCATCTTCTGTGGAACAGATTCTATGAATCCTGAGGAATTGAGATTTGGGTATGTTTTGAATGATGTGGTTGGGATGCATACTGGTTGCATGTGGTAGGTTGTTATATTGGTGATATTTGCAAAATGTTTTGCTTTGTAAAGTGTCGTCTGGATTCCGAGTTATGGTGACATCCAAAAAGTTGATCTCAGACTTGTTGCAAGTTAGAGTGAATTCTATGCCCCGTTTGTTCTGATTGAGATACAATACGAATTCCACCAGATATTCCTCATTCGAACGCCAAACCAACCAACAATCATCCATATACCTACGCCAAATATCCAGAGGGGTGCCACAGGGGTCAGTGCTGGGCCTCTTACTGTTTGTTATATACTTCTCAGAAGTTCAGTTCAAAACTAAAGGGTTGTGGCTGACCAAGCTTGCAGACAACTGCAAACTAGGTGCAATCCTTTTATCCCCAGATGATGTCAATATACTCTAGCATGGTCTCACACAGACCAATAACTGATGTATTAGTCACAGTCTCAAAATAAATGCATAGAAATGCATCATTATTGCCTTCGGCACAAACAATGTCCCTTCACACTATCAAATCAATTACAATACCCTAAATACCCATGAAGTGGTAAAGGACCTGGGATCATAGGTTGACCATGACCTTAACTATGACCACCACATGCATACAATTGTAAGGAAAGCTTGTGTCTGACTGGGCTAGTAGCTCATTTTCAGTGGAGACCTGAGGAGAAAAGCTCCAATTCATGTGAAACAGAACATCTCTATGACACTGTTGAAGAGGAACCTGGATAAGTGGATGAGGCACCATAAATTCCTGCTGGGGAAAGTGCCCACAACCCTCCTGGACATAGGTAGTCATCACTAAATGCAAGCTTGGGTATTGACTAGTACCGCTACAGTATTACATTGGGTTGAAACGGCTAGACTTAAAATGACCTCTGGGTCAATAGCCTAGTAATCTCCTATGATCCTATTCTTCTCCTCCATTTGTATTTCTAATCACAGCATAAATGAGCTTAGGTTCTCTGGGATAACAGTGTGCAAGTCTATATTACTATTACTGCCAATTAGAAAAGCTTGTTAAATGCTCTATGGTTGTATGAGTGTATACTAACTGGTACTGCTTTCTTTAGTTATTTCTATTGCTATATCAACAATATATTGCAGACTGTGGGTTTATATGTAGTAATCTGCACATTTAGGTTTTCATTTGCTCTTTTGGGTAGCCTGTTGCAATATGCCATCATTTCCATACTTGTAGACAGAGCTCCTTAATGTGTGTGTGTGTGATGTGTGTGTGTGTGTGTGTGTGTGTGTGTGTGTGTGTGTGTGTGTGTGTGTGTGTGTGTGTGTGTGTGTGTGTGTGTGTGCATGCGTGCGTAACTTGAATGAAACTTTAACATCTGTAATTTTTCACTAATAGAAATTTTTACTGAGAGGAACAGGAGAAAAATATGATGAAATTATGTTTAAGTGTGGACACTAGGAAGGTACGATTACCTGTAGTGTGATCTACGGTATTGCCAGAAAGCAAGTCTGAACTGCCCAGCCATTTGCAGGACCTTCCTGATAATGCTGATCATTTTGTCTGTTCCTCATAAAACTTCTCATTTTAAGTGAATATCTGAGGAATGAAGTCACTTAATAATGTGAGACATTATACTGTGTTTTCCCATGTATATTTTTTATGAATTTATCTTTTTAGATAGGAGAGTTACGTGCTACTTTTTTTTTATTTGTGGACTTCTGAATAAGAGGAAGATTTAGCATGTGAGAAAAGGCAGGACACATTTTAATTTGGAAATGTTTATATTGCTCATTGGAATCGCTGCATGCTTTTTATTCTCTATAAAGTTGGTGCATTCTGCAAAAGTGAGTTTAGATACATGGTTATAGGTTGTAAGGCTGATCATATTGCTGGTAAGCATAAATCTCTTCTCTTCAGACTTCTATACAACATCCTTGACATTTGAAATATTTCTTTTTGGAGGGAGGGTCTTGGTGAAGTTGTATTTAATTTATATATGTAGTCCTCCATTTTCCAATAGATGGCAGAAGTGAAATGGAGTCAGAAGATACAAGTCTCATGGAGACTGCAGTGTCTGGACTTTTTTCTGTTTGGATATGCTCGATTTATGATCTGTATACTAACTGGGCTGTCCAGTCAGGTATTTTGTATCAGTCTCATGATATTAACTGGGCTGTCCAATCAGGTATTTTGTATCAGTCTTATGATACTAACTGGGCTGTCCAGTCAGGTATTTTGTATCAGTCTTATGATACTAACTGGGCTGTCCAATCAGGTATTTTGTATCAGTCTTATGATACTAACTGGGCTGTCCAGTCAGGTATTTTGTATCAGTCTTATGATACTAACTGGGCTGTCCGGTCAGGTATTTTGTATCAGTCTTATGATACTAACTGGGCTGTCCAGTCAGGTATTTTGTATCAGTCTTATGATCCTAAATGGGCTGTCCAGTCAGGTATTTTGTATCAGTCTTATGATCCTAAATGGGCTGTCCAATCAGGTATTTTGTATCAGTCTTATGATACTAACTGGGCTGTCCAATCAGGTATTTTGTATCAGTCTTATGATACTAACTGGGCTGTCCAGTCAGGTATTTTGTATCAGTCTTATGATCCTAAATGGGCTGTCCAATCAGGTATTTTGTATCAGTCATATGATACTAACTGGGCTGTCCAATCAGGTATTTTGTATCAGTCTTATGATACTAACTGGGCTGTCCAATCAGGTATTTTGTATCAGTCTTATGATACTAACTGGGCTGTCCAATCAGGTATTTTGTATGGGTCTTATGATACTAACTGGGCTGTCCAATCAGGTATTTTGTATGGGTCTTATGTTGATAATACTAGGCTTTACATTTCATTTACACCGTAACCTGTATTGGGTTCTAATACCCTCAGACTAGTTGCATTCTATCAGAAGAGGGTGCAAAGGTGATTGGGGGAAAGTCCAGCTAAGACTGAGTTATTCCTAATGCATGCCGTTATCCATCCATCCATCCATCCATCTGTTGCATCTATCTCCCCTACAACATGTGATGGGAATAAACTACAATTTTGTGTCTTGTGTTCATCATGTGGGTGCTATTCTTGCTGGCAGGCTGATAGTGAAGAACCAGATTTCAGCAATGGTCAAGGCATGACACTTTAGTAGCCCAACCCAGGTACATTATTTCATAGCTGGATCAGTAAGGCTGAGCCATGCAGTGGAATAATTCAGTACTCTTTTCTTCAGGTTGACAGCGAACTTGCTTAGGTCCAACAAGTATAACATTTGGCAGCAAGGCTGCTGAGGGTTTATGGGAATACAATATGCATATCATATAATGACTTTTTTGTGGCATATGCTCTTCTGGCAGTTGCTGCTAGATGGGACCAGAAAGATTCTGATGCTTATCTATTATGCCCTTCCTGGTCTAGGTCCTTTTTATTTAAAGGAAGTGCTGGTACCTTATACCTTGATAAGATAGCTAATTTCATCAGATAAAGGGCTGCTATAGCTGAAAAGGCCTAAACTGAAATACCTGGTAAGCTATATTCATCCTATCTTGCACTGATATTTGGAATCAGTTAATCTCTCTGATTCTAGTATGTGAATCTGAGGATGTTAATTAAGTTTCATGGAAATAGAATCTTCTATTTATATTATCCTTGGGCACTAGTTCTGTTTTTCTTTTTCTTTTTTCCTTATGGCTTAATTGATCATACATGTATGCACATATGTATGTATATATATATATATATATATATATATATATATATATATATATATTTATATATTTACTTATCTTTATTGAGCAGCACTAACACTGACGCGAATTATGTCAAAACCAAATGATCAACGTTATGTAAGTCAACATGCTATTAAGTATGCACCAAGCATTAATATCGACACATGCAAAAACCTTCAAACAAAGTTAAAAAGAAGATATCATTTTTTTTCAGGGGGCAGGCAGCCCTGCACCCCCCATATAGGGGGTTGCGCAACCTCACCACCTGCAAATTATATATTCTAACTGTGAGATCACATAAATATATACATATATATTTGGGACGGTCACAGTAGTGCAGCGATTTGCTTTGTTGTCTAACAGCAAGAGGTTATCCAGTTCAATTCTTGGCTGGGGTACCTTCTGTGCATGTCCTCTCTGTAGTCATGTGGCTTTCCTCTGGGTGCTCGGTTTCCTCCTACATTTCAAAGACACGCAGTAGGTGGACTAGACACTCTAAATTGGCCATAGGTGTGAGTGTGTGTGCTAGTGAGTGGTAAGGCTGAACTACTATGGCAGGGCTACCAGGCAGTGTAAACCTTGGCTCGAGATGATTGTCACTATTGAAATAACACCAAGACCCCATGTGTAAAATAGGAAAAAGAGGTTGAACATGGATATATATATGATACTGCTACTTTATACCTTTTATTTGTATTAATCTATTTATCTTTTTAATAACTTCATTGGATGTAACTTTGTGGAACTTTTCTCCCTGGGCCTCCACTGAAAATGGGCTCTTTCTAGGCCAAGTGGACTTTTCCGGTTAACAAATGCAAAATATATATATATATATATATATATATATATATATATATATATATGTATGTATATATATTTATATAAATATACATACACACATATGTATATGTGTGTGTGTGTGTGTGTGTGTGTATGTTTGTATCTTCTGACTCTGAAATCTGCCATCTTTATTTATATGCTTGTTTTGTTAGGTCTCTGAAATGGAAAAAAAAGCAAAAATGTAACTGTTGTTTTATAAGAGAAATGCAGGAAAGCTGAACTAGGTTGTGCAAAAGCTATGTTGAATTAAAAATCATAGACAATTATATAAAAAGTAAAATAATTTATATTATGCTTGCATTTCAGTAAATATGTAGTATGCATAATGTTTTTGAAGTAGTATAGAAATGCAAAATCATATACTGACAACGTAAGAAGTTAGATTAACATATTTGCTTTCTTTCTTTGTGGCACTGAGTTTTCTTATAGAGAAATACATTTGCATCTAAAAACTAAGCCTGAAAGCCCTGAATTTGTTTAGACTCCAGGGTACGCTATTTATCTGAGGTGTGACGCTGGCAATCAGTAACTGATAAGGCATAATTAAATGTTGTTTTCTTAATGGCTCTGTTATTAGGGTAAGTGTTCTAACTTAATTACTGTGCCACTCAGTGGCTGTTGTGATGAAACAGATAAGACAGATGCTGGAAGGAAAGGCAAACATAATTATTAAATTGTTTTTTCTATAAGTGAAGTATTTAGTCTTGGATACAGGGAAGAAAAACACTTTTTGGAAAGAAAAACTTGACTTTTGGGTGGAGTTCTCCTTTAAGTTCTGGGATGATAAAAGCATCCAAATTTAGATGACAGAACAATTCTCTGATTTCCAAGCAGTTCTCCCAGTCACCTCCCCTTTCATTAAAAGAAACTACTTCCAATATCCTAAACTGGAATTTTTGTACAAAGAACAAGTCAAAGTATGTTTAAAGACACAACTTGTATTTTTTTAAGAATGTTGTAATTATGTTCGTAATGCATTTATGTAAGGTTCTGTCAGTTTTATAAATGTAAAAATGTCTACACCCTGTTCATAAAGCCACATAAACAACACCCTTAGGGGAAAAGTATCCTTTCACCAACTGTATTTGTTTGTCTAAAAATACAATAGCATCCTCAACCAATACGTAAAGACATTGTTTACAACAACCACAGGGGCAGTTATGCCCTGCAGACATTTGTGTGTATATGTTTTCTTGACATTGAAAGACACATTTCAGGTTTTTATCCATCTTATATGTGAATTATATGTGTTTGTCTCCCACTGCCTTATAAAGATCCAGGTCTATTTTAAATAACTTCCAGTTGTTCATTCATAGTTTATAATCACTTTTACAAGTGAATTGTACTTAATAACAAAGGAGGTTTGAAAATCATTCATTTGTATGTCAGTTAAAGATAATGTAGTCTGTTTAATATCTGAACCTAGAAGTGGGTAGAATTTCACACACCAAATCTGATCGATAGCATACTTAATACTTTTGAGAAAATCTTAGCTATAACCTCAACGTCAATAGTAAAAAGTTCAAAATTTGAACACATTCTAGCTTTACAGAATAACTACCCTTTTACAACACTTCTTTTACATACTTGTGGGTGGCAGCTGGTAAAATGAAGATAAGTGTTCAAAAATGTCTCCTTCCTAAAAATTGTAGAATCAAATTTCTTGAGTTAATATTCTTTATAACAGTAACATCAAAATAATTAGCAAAATTGTACTGAATTTGATGAGTGAACCTTAAGAACTTGTTTGTCTTATTAAAATAATTGAGAAATTCCAAGATATCTTCCTCATCACCTATCCAGAGGAAGAATAGATCATTCTGGTACTTGACATTTAAAGTCCATTTATTGATATAAATTGAATTAAAAATAAATTTCCTCTTCCATCCAAACATTATTAGGTTGGCATATATTGGTGTGCATGCTGCACCCATTGCTACTCCTTGTATTTGTTTGTAATATTCACCTTCAAAGAATATGTAACGGTTATATAAAATCATTTCCATACAATCCTCTAAAAATGTAATAAATTTAAAATCATATTTAGTCAATTCTAATAAGGCTGTATAAAATGCATGTAAACCCACTTGATGAGGGATTCTGGTGAATAAATCAGTATCATCTACTGTTATAAAGATAGTATCCTGTGTGTAAAATGGTTGCTTATTCTGAGGTAAGAAGTCCAACTAATCCTTTAGGATGTGAGTGGTGGAACTGAAAATATTTATGAGAGATCTGTCCCCAAAGACTGCTAAGAAGTAGATCCTTATGTAAACACATTTACAAACACAATTACGGCATTCTTAAGAAAAATACAAAAAGTTCTCTCTTTAAACATATTTTGACTTGTTCTTTGTATAAAAATTCCAGTGTTGGATTTTGGAAGAGGTTTCCCCTATTGAAATGGGAGGTGATTGGAAGAACTGGTTAGAAATCAGAGAATTGTTCTGGCAACTGAATTTGGATGCTTCTAACATTCCAGGATTTAATGATCACATCTCTATAGTCCCTTGGGTAAAGCAAAGAGCATTAACATTATAATTTATTTATATCCTTATTTACTTTCTAGATTATTGTTTATTGGTTTCTCAGTTTTTGCTATCACTATGGTTATTTAGTGGCAAGTGATGAATTTTAGCTCATATGGTTGATTTTATCCATGTGTCTGATTTAATATGTGTCTGAATGTTAGATTAAATTAACTAATGTTTCTTTAAAAGAAAGTGAACCAGTGACATGACCTGTTTATTTTTTTTTTTTATTTAAATGACAAACTGGATGAGTTAATGGTTCTGGTGAAGTCTGCAGCTTAGATAGACAAAAGTGCTTAACCATTTACTGTTTTAATAAATTATTTAATATTTTGATTACTTCTGGTGTCTGGAAGTATCTCTATTTTGATCCATTACAGCTATTGCACTATGTGAGCTATTTATGTTATTCAGCTGCCTTTAGATGCACAGACACACATTCTTTTTCAGTGTTTACTGATACCTACCTAACTAAATGCTACCATTCAAATATTTAAATATGGTCTTGTTTTAAAGGTAAACAGCAATCTGTGCTCCTAGATTTTTCAGGGTAGTACTTCTGGTTGTGATGCAAACATAAATTAGGGAGAGGATTGGGTAATGGAGAGTTATAATTTCTGATGTCATCTGGAAAGTATTGGAAACCATAAATTAGGGAGAGGATTGGGTAATGGAGAGTTATCATTTGTGATGTCATCTGGAAGGTATTGGAAACCATAAATTACGGAGAGGATTGGGTAATGTAGAGTTATCATTTGTGATGCCATCTTGAAGATATTGGAAACCATAAATTAGGGAGAGGATTGATTAATGGAGAGTCATCATTTGTGATGCCATCTGGGAGATATTGGAATAGGTATTTATGAGCAAAATTATTTTGGACAAGTTGCAATTATGTTTGTAAGACTACAGTGGAAGATAATGGGCTCTAAGGTGGGTGTACAACTGGGGAGCAAGGGATACAACTCTAGTCTAAAGGTGCTAATATAAATAATAATATAATATCTAATATAAAGCTTATTATAGTGCAGCAAGTGCTGGCTATTACCTGAGAAAGCACTGCACTTTTACCATATGCCCTTAAGTCCAGTTGTCACTTACATACTAATTGGACCGCAATTGTGTATTTCATGAGATCACACCTTTGCTTGTCACATATCATTTGGTGGCAAGTGCTATAATTTATATACCAGATCTTTACACATGTCTGATGGCAGTAGTGTGATATATTGTATTAGTCCGTAAAACATTTTTTTAACCAGAAAACATACTCTTGTAATCACAAGGTAAATCAATAGGAAAGCATGTTGCAAATAAATTATTTTATTATTTTAGTCAGAGTAGTTAGGAAACATGCAGAAATGAACTTTGTGGTGTATGAAAAATGTCAGTGCTGCAGTTGGCTAAACAACATAAAGTAAACAAAATGTCATGTCAGTATGACCCAGGATGAAGACTCAGTCCACTAAAACTGGAAATAGTCTGGAAGTGCCTGGGAGTGCAAAACATACATCGAAGCAACTCAGTCATCCTAAGATCATCTGAAAGTCCACCTTGAACTAAAATATTAGACTTAAAATATTACAGCTAGAAGCAAGATGTCTTAAAGCAGCCGAAAGAAATAAACTGCTTAAGATGGGAAGAGAGTGAGGAGAATTAGAAGAAAGGGAAAAACAGTGCCAGCAAGAGAGAAAAATGTTGGCTGATCCTCAAGCGTATTTGATTAATAGGGTAGAGACAATCTTTAGATGCCATGGTCAGTACTAAATTATTTCATCAGTATAAACAGCTGGATGACTTTGATGGTTTGTTTGCACATTAGAAAGGGTATATAATAAGCACCAAACTGAGCAGGAGCAATGTCTGACGTTATTAACTCCTCCTCTTTTCATAGGTAAGGCACTGCCTGCCTTTTATAAAATGACTGATAGGGACTGTTGTAAATATGGTAGTTAAACACTGCTTATTTACATGTTTTATGGTTACTCCTGAAGATTACAGGAATATTTTTAGAAAGTAAAGGTGAAAGGCAGAGGACAGTATTAGGGAATTAATTGCAGAAATAGGTATGGCTGTGTGGATGCAATGTTATGACTTTAAAATGTTGGGTGACCTTTTTGATAAGAGAGCAGGCACTGGTTACAATGAGAACATGAGTATGTTTATCTGACTGGGAGTATAACACTACAAGGAAATTGTTAAAAAGTGGGCCCACTGTCCATCTACCAGGGAGCAAATGTACAGAAAATGATACTCAGTTCTACACTTGGGAATAAGAGAATCCATATAGACAGTCTAAAACTCCACAGAAGGTTATGGGGGCAAAAGAGACACCCTAGCTTGGAGTAAAATGCCGCCAGTGTAACTATATGAGGCATGTATGGTCTGAATGTCCAGAGTGACAAGATAAAGACCAAAAGCCATATGAAGACGTTAAGAGCACTAAATTAGCTCCAGACTACTGCAAGACCTTCCATCCTATCCTGGTAGGGCTAAAAAAACATTGTTAAGAAGAATATTGCAATAGATATAACTATTGTTAAACCTGCAGTTACTAAACAGGGGCATTATTTGCCAGTGCAGTCTACTCCAGTTAGGGTCAAGACACGGACACTTTTTTAGCTGTCATTTACCAGGTATCATTTGAAATAGGAAGGGGCCAGGAAGACAAGCAAGTGCCAGTATCATGTATATCTCAGCAAATGTTCTAAAAGGTAAACATCCCAGAATACAGACAATCTTTTGGAGGCAATGACTATGTCTCCAAAAGAGGCACGGCAACACAAATGTTATATTAGTTGAATTACACATTTCAATAGTATTTAGTGTATTAAAAGAAAGTGTTCTTGTACAGTGCAATCAGTTACATAGTCAGGATGTCTGGTATTAGCAAAATTAACCTGCCTCAACTTTTATTCTAATTTGCAGCACAGAAAAATATAAATAAAAATGTATTTAAAAGAGACAGGTCCACATTACATAGATACATAAAATGACCTGATTCCATCCAAAACCCCTTTTCCCATTTTTGTACACATGAGGTTGGGGTGTCATTTCAACAGTGAAAATCATCTAATTCTAAGGTTCACACCACTGGGTGGCTAGCCCTGCTATGGCTGTTCTTTCGTACCACACACTTGCACTTATGGCTAATTTAGAGTGCCCAGTCCACCTACTGCATGTCTTTGGAACATGGAAGGAAACTGGAACACTCAGAGGAAACCCATGCAAACCCAGGGAGGACATGCAGACTCCCAAAAGAGGGCTCCCCAGCCAAAAATCAAACTGGGAAGCTCTTGCTGTGAGGCAACAATACTATCCTCTGCATTACTGAGACACCCTACATAACTGTTCCATAATTCTCTTATTTTGTTCATAAATTTCCTTCTCCATTTCCATATAATTTTTATCTTTCTTTTCCATCAAGTCCCATAATGTTTCCTTCCTCTCATTATATATTTTTGTATTAGTCTTAAATACATTTTCCATTCTTTCATTAACTCTTAACTTTCTTTTTGTATTCAACCCATTAACTCAGCCAATATGAATGCATAAATCTTGTTATATCCACTTTCCATAAAACTTTGCTTTTTCCTCAAAATTTGTTCTTAAATTCCAATTGTTCTATTTTAAGGCTTTTCACATTTTAATATAATC